>NC_039266.1:23155191-23162691 GCF_003368295.1 Carassius auratus
ATGAAGTATTTCACTACAATGAAACAATTCACTATTATGACCTGATTGACTACAATGAGCTGATTCATAATTATGAACTGATTCACTACAATATACTGATTCACTACCATGAACTGATTCACTATAATGATGTATTCCACTATTATGAACTGATTCACTACAATGAACTGATTCATAATTATGAACTGATTCACTACAACGAGCTGGTTTACAAAAATGAACTGATTCACTACAATATACTGATTCACTACCATGACCTGATTCACTATAATGAAGTAATTTACTACGATGAAATAATTCACTATTATGAACTGATTCACTACAACGAGCTGGTTCACTGAAGTGAATCTTAAAGTATTTCAGTTAGTTTTAGTGTAAGGTACTGTCTTCCCAATCACTGGTTGTGTTGTTGTGTTCAGTGTGTTGGGATTTGTTCATGTGAGTCGTTTAAAAGTGTCTTCAGTGAATCTCTAGAGTTCAGTGTCATTTAAGGGTCGTCGGCGCAGATGCAGCTCGTTTCTGAACTGATGAGGAGGTCATTAGCTAAATAAACACTGTGTTTGTTGTTGTTAAGATGCGCTAGGAGTGCGTTCCTGTGTTTCTCTAGTAATGGTGCAGGAAAGCATTAGCATTATTAAGTGTTCGTCAGAGTGCCGTGCTCATTAGCATCACGCCGCCGGAGCCCCGGGCCCCCAGCTCACTACATGCAATTATCACAGTAATTAAGCAGGTGCAATGACTCTCGTTCCTGATGACTGTTGTGATCGTAGCAGCGCTCAGGTTCTCCACGTGACGCTCCCACGCCAAGCTAATCGCTAGTCCATTAGCCAGAGCGCTAACTGCCCATTAGCGCATCACAGGATTCATCAGCCAGTCAGACGAGAGATGCTCCGGGCCATAAAGAGCAGAACACAAAACTGCATTTACATCAATTATCATTTTATTCCATTGACTGTCCGGTCATTAGCATATATTTCCTCTGACGGCCTTTAACAGAACGACAGAAGAAGAAGAGGCTTCTGACTAACAACACATGCTCTGTTTATATATTATGATCCCATGACATACTGCTGTACATACAGTATATATGAAGAGGTATAAACATGGGCAGTAGACATTAACAGACGTACACTGTATATAGATCTGTATGTGAAAAAATGTGAAGTATATTATGATAAATAGATAATATAACAACATGTGTGTGTGTGTGTATGAAGGCCCTGTACCATGTGTGTGCTAGTGTAGCGTAGTGTAGCGTAGCGTGGCGGGGTTGTAATGGGATCTGAGGAGCTGGTGTCTCTGTTGTGACGCGGTTCAGATGAGAGTGAAGGGAATCTTCAGATCTCAGAGACAGCTGTGGATCATGAACGAGCGGCGCTTTGAAGAGCAGACACAGGATTCATGCACACACTCGTCTCACTGACACCAGATTAACTCATGTGACCCCAGCATAGTCACACACACACACACCTGCAGCAGCGCCACCTGTTGACCAACACACACACACACACGCACACACGCACACACACATTTACATGCTGCACACACACTACACAAACATATGCACTAGCTCAAATACGCACAAACACACTCACACACACACTTGTACTTATACATGCACACACACATTCACTCTCTCTCTCTCTCTCTCTCTCACACACAAACACACACATTTACACGCTGCACACACATTGCACACACACTGCACAAACATACTCACTAGCTCACATACACACACACACACACACACACACGGACACCAGATGTCCTCTGACAAAGCAACATAAAAAATAAAAAAAAACATTTAGATGAACATTCAACTAAAACATTTCAGAAAAAAGCAACATTCCTCAAATGTTTTCAGAGTGAACATTATTAAAGACCAGATACCGCTGAAGGAATGTTCTGTTATTGTTCCTTAACATTAAGTAACATTTAAGTAATCGAGCAGTGAGACTAATTAGTTTCACTTAGGAAACAATTTAACAACAACTTTTTTTATATATACATTTTTAGGGCTCATTTGAAATGACTTTTTCCCTAATTCAGTTTTATTTATTTATTTTATTTTATTTATATATTTATTGTTGTCTCATTACCAAAAAAAAAAAGGAAAATAAATAAATATATTTTATATTATAAAATTTAATATTTTTAAATAATTAAAAATTGAATCGGTTATTAAATTTAAGTGTAATGTTTCTCATTAAAAAAGTTGTTGATATGCTGAAAATATATGAGAAAGTCTATGTATAAGATATGATATCTATGAAATCCTCAGTAGTTTCTCTCTGTTCTGGTGTGTGTTACTCTGAACACGCTGCAGTCTCGTTCGGGAAGTGTTTTCTGGGATCTGAACTGTTCTGATAACGCTGTGCCTCGTTCCTCCTCCACCTCGTGTCACACTGAAGGTGACTTTCCAGAGTGTTTCTGAGCTCCGTACCATTGCTCCTGAGAGAGAGTTAGTTCTTCATTTCCAGCGGGATCAACGTCTTTAATTTTCCTGTTGAGAGAAGCGGAGCGCAGAGAGAAGAGAGGAAAGCTCCTGCATCACACACACACACACACACGCACGCACGCACGCACGCACGCACACACACACACACACGCACACACACACACACACACACACACACACTCACACACACACACACTCACACACACACACACACACTCACTCACACGCACACACACACACACACACGCACGCACACACACACACACACTCACACGCACGCACGCACACACACTCATACGCACACACACACACACACACATTCATACGCACACACACACACACTCGCACGCACGCACACACTCATACGCACACACACGCACACACACACGCATACACACACACTCATACACACACACACACACTCATACACACACACACACACACTAACACGCACACACGCACACACACACACACACACTCACACACACTCACACACACACACACTCACACGCACACACACACACACACTCACTCACACGCACACACACACACACACACACACACTCACTCACACGCACACACACACACACACACACACATACACACACACACTCACACACACACTCACACACACACACTCACACGCACACACACACACACACACACACACACACATACACACACACACACACACTCATACACACACACACACACACTCACGCACACACATTAAATTAAATTAATAAAAAGTGTGCCGTTGTCTAATATTTACTGAAAATATATATTTTTTTAAAGTTGTTGTAGAAAATATTCTTGATAAGAAATTGCTTGAAAATTACACAGTTACTAAGAAACAGGAAGTAACGCACTAATAGAAATGTGAAATTCTGAAGCAAAAAAGTTTTCTTGTAAACATACTCCAGTAATCTTTGTATTATTTACAACCTGAAAAAAATCATTTTAGCAGTGTATAATAAATATGGACTTGATTAATAATGTAGGTGTTTTTATAAATAAATGATATGTAATGTAAGAGTTGAGGGCCACTCCGAGCATGAAATCAGACGTGTAAAGAGAAGAGGAACAAAGAGACAGAGAGGAGAAGAAAATACAGACGGGAATATAACCTGATCATACTCTACATCACACACACAAACATCTGATTCATGAGATCATGAGATGATCAGGAGACACACACACAATGAAGAAATATAATATAAAATTCCCTCCAAAAAGTTTTGTTTTGATCGTTTTTTTTTTTTTTTTTCATTTAATTTAATATGTTTTTGATAATAAATTTGGGTTAAATCATGAATCTAGAAATAAAAGAATAATTTTAAATAAATAAATAATAAATAAATAATTAACTTGTGTTTATAGAACAAGTGACACATATACATGACATTAAGTGTATCATTATTATTATTTTGTTCTTGTTAACACATTGTAACTAGATGGAAATATAGAAGATAAACAGACACTGAATAGTAAAAGATTATCATAATGATTTCTGCTGGTGTGAGTGTAGAATCTGTATTTCATTAATCCAGTAGAAATGAATTCACTGCAGCCTGAAGCATCATTTCGATGGTAATTCCTTCTCTCTCTGTGTCTAATCTGATTGGCCCGTTGAGCCGGCGATGTAATTTCCTGTTCTTTCTGCTGCGTGATTGTTCGATGTATAAAGGCTGACAAACTCATCTCCTGCACTTCTGACAGAAACACCCAGGCACCAGAAACAGAGAGAAACTCAACAATACTCCGTTTCTGTCCTCATATCCTGATCATGTCAGTTTGATTGTGGTTTCTAATTTCTTTGTATTATATTTCTTAATTTCAGGTTGTCCTTTCAATTAAGTATTTTTGTAATATTTTACTATACTGATTTTGTTGAGTTTTTTGGGTGATTTTTTAATTATTTTTAATTTAATAAATTGTCAGTTATATGAAGTTTTAGTTTTAGTTATTTTAATAAATCAGGTTTAACTTGATGAGAAATAAAGTTTTAATTTTTATTTAATTTTTAATTTTATTATTTTATTTTATTAATTTTATCTAATTAATTTTTTTATTTTATTTTTGGTGATTTTTGTCCATAATTGAAAAAAAAAATCAGTTTTAGTTATTTTAATAAATCAGGTTGAACTCAGTGAAAATGAGAAATAAAAGTTTTATTATTTTATTTTGTTATTTTTTATTATATTTCTTATTTTCAGTTTGTCCTTTCGATGTGGTATTTTTGTAATATTTTACTATTTTGTTTTCATTTTATTTTTATATTGTGTTTTCATTTTTGTTTTACCAGTAATATTATTTGCTTTGTTTCAGTTCATCTACATTAAGATTTAGTTTGTTTTCATTAGCAGTAATATAACTGCTTAACAAATTTTAGTTTAATCTGAATAATGCTCAATTAAAGCTGCGAAATGCTCACCAAAAATAAAGAAGAAAATGCAATAAATAAATTCTAGCGTTAAAGTTATGATTAAAGTCCACTGTAATATTTGCAATGTTTAATATTTAATACTTGTATTTGCAGTCGAACCTGATCCAGTTGCTGGAAGGTTTGATTTCACTTATTTTTTCTCCTTTAGTATCCAGGTTTCAAACTCAGGGTTGTAGTTTTGAATCACCAGCACAGATCTTTAAGCAGATTTACGAGCACTAGTGCAGTGTGATGTGATGTTAGCATCTGAGGGAGTTCAGGCAGTGTGTGTGTGTGTGTGTGTGAGGAGCAGTATTATCCACAGGACTTTTATTATGCCTTCTGATAGTAAGGTTCACTTAAGCACTTTGTCACTTGAGGATCCTCAGGACTTTCTTACAGGAGTAAAAACATTAAGATCCGCGTCTGTTTTCAGAGCACATGGTCCTGCATGTTTGAGCAGCTCTTTAGAATTCATTTTACATGAGCAGCGCGGTAAATAGAGTAAACCTGGCTTTTATCCCTGAAGTAGGGCATTACTCCGGAGTCCTTCCTTCCTGTCCCTGCGGAAAGCGCCGGCGCCTCGGGCAGATTCAGATTCAGATTCAGAGACGAACATGTGCTAAAGTCCCTCTGGAACGGTGCTCACTTCCTCTAAAAGCTTTGAATCCCAGCTGAACTGTCAGGAGTTCACCCCAAAAAATGAATTCTGTCATCAGTTACTCATGAATATTAATTATTATACATTATAAATTATATAAACATAAAAAAAACATTCCCTTAATTCATGCTTAATTTAATTACATTTATTTTATTATATTTAAAATGTTGCTATATTTTATTAAAAATGTTAAATAATTATAAATATTATTATATGTTGTAAATATTAAAGAAATTCTGTTATCTACACACCCTCACTAATAGTTATATTAAATTATATTATTTAATGTCTGTTTTATTACATTTATTACATATTTGTATTGCATGTATTAAATTATGTATAATATATATATATATATATATATATATATATATATATATATATATATATATAATTACAGACACACAAAATCTATCATTATTTACTCTCGATTATATTCATTTTGCTATATTTATAATATTGTTATATTTATTTTACTTATACTATTTATAAGTATTGATGATTATAAGTATATTATATTATCATTTTTCCACCCTGAATAAATAGTGTTATATTATATTAGATATATTTTATTACATTACATTCTTATATTATGCATATTAAATAATTAATGATATACTGTATATTAAATCAAATATTAAATTAACATGATGTCATCTAAATTGTTTTTATTTGATTATACTTATAAAATGTTTATTTTTTATTATTATGAATGTAACTATTTGATAAATATTGTTATTGAATAATTATAAATATGAAGAATTGTATATTAGATTGAAAACCCAAACATTTACATCATGTCTTCATGAGTGATTCACTGAATCATTCGTTCAACTGATTTGTTTACACTGACTGATTCGAGAACAAAACAGATAACACGATGACTCTGATTCATAGATTCATTCAAATGATTCGTTCCAAAACGCTGATTGATTCAAGGATTCAGGAACAAACCAGTGACTGACTTCATGAGTGATTCACTGAATCATTCGTTCAACCGATTTGTTCAAAACATGAAGGAGTTGCTCTCTGATTGATTCGTACAACAATATGTTCAGAAACACTAATTGATTCAGGAGTAAAACAACTGACGGTCTTCATGAGTGATTCACTGAATCATTCATTCTTTCATTTTTTTTAGATTTTTGATCCAAAACCTTGAATATAACGGTGAGCTGATTATCCCATAATGATTCGGCATCACTTTAAACTTTTTTGAGCTATATTCCAATGCTAAATTGTTAATTTATTTTTCAATTAAGTAATTAATTATACAATGCACTATTATTAACAACTAATGTATGATTAATGACTAAAAATTGTGGTCAGTAATTTTTTTTATTTTTTGGAGGAGAAGGAGGGGGAAGGATGCATTAATTGACAGCTAAAAAATTCAGCTTTGCATCACACCAAAAATTACACTTTACTATATATTCACACAGAAAACATCTATTTCAATTAGCAATAATATCTCACAATTTTTCCTGTGTTTTTGATCAATGAAAGCTGAGCAGAAGACACTCTTTCTCTCTTTCAAAGCATAGTGTGTGTATTAGTCACAAAGAAGAAACCTATGTGTTATTCATTATTAAAGGCTGAAGCTGGCGACTGCAGCGGAGGCTGATAACATGATGATTTGTGTCCAGAAGGAGAAGCGTTTCTCTCCAGCTACGCTCAATTTGTTCCCCTTCATGCAGGACTAATGCTTTTATTCTCTCCTGCATCCGGCTCCATCACATCCCTCGCTCTCAGCCGCTCACAGATATGATGATGATGATGATGATATAACATACAGTTTACATGCGTGTTCTGGTGAGCGTGTGCAGAATGTAATGACCGTGCTCATAATGTGACAATGATAACGCCGGCATTAATTAAATGTCAAGCCTGCGCTGGGCTCTGATCGTTGACATCTAAATGTCAAATAGAATTATTTGAACTCAGGACTCATGGGAA
>NC_039266.1:23167691-23179244 GCF_003368295.1 Carassius auratus
TTTCGTTAACTTTACTTTATGAGTTAAAGTAATGTAAAAGCAGGTTTTATAGTGTAGAAAGGTATTAAAAGGCCTGCAGAAAGCCTGCTATGAATAGTTCTGTGTGTGATCGGTCCGTCTGGATTGCTCCGGGCTCTGTAAAACACAATTTTGTGGGAACGGAGCAGGTTAAGCTTCCCTGTTCCTCATCAGGAGTGTCAGATTGCCTGTCTGGGGCTAGCCGGTGTGTGTGTGTGTGTGTGTGTGTGTGTGTGAAACACTGAATTGCTCTGAAATGCTGCTCAGATTGAACTCAGAATGGAAACTGATGGTATTACAGAGCTGGTGCTCCTGAGGGAACAGAGCAGAAACTGGATCTACGTGTGTGTGTGTGTGTGTGTGTGTGTGTGTGTGTGAGTGTGTGTGTGAGTGTGTGAGTGTGTGTGTGAGTGTGTGTGTGTGTGTGTGTGTGTGTGAGTGTGTGTGTGAGTGTGAGTGTGTGTGTGTGAGTGTGTGAGTGTGTGTGCGTGTGCGAGTGCGAGTGCGAGTGTGTGTGTGTGTGTGAGTGTGTGTGTGAGTGTGAGTGTGTGTGTGTGTGTGAGTGTGTGAGTGTGTGTGTGTGTGCGTGTGCGAGTGTGAGTGTGTGTGTGTGTGTGTGTGTGTGTGTGTGTGTGTGTGTGAGTGTGTGTGTTTGTAGTGCTGTCAAACTATAAATCACCATTAATCACATCAGAAATAAACAGTTTTGTTTGTTTACATAATATATGCGTGTGTGCTGTGTTTATTTATTATGTAAACAAAAACGTTTATTTTGAAGGCGATTAATTGAATTGAAAAAAAGAAAGAAAAAAATCTATATAATTGAAAAAAAAATAGATAAACAAATTACAACACCAATAAAAAAAAACAATAATAGCAAATAGTATCATAAAATGCGTTATTTTTTTCCCCCACTGTATTTTAGATCTCATGCATTTAGAATGACATTTTTTTTGTATTTAATATTTTTTTTTTTTCCTCTTGTGAATATAATGCGTCATGTGTTTTTCATGTGTTCACTGTTTCTCTTGCGTTGTGCAGATCACATGCACAGCCCTTGAAGATGATTGTGGACAATATATTTAGTTTTTTTTTCATTTATTTTAGAATTTCTGTAAAATTCTAAAATAAAACAGAACATGTGTTTTAGTGCTGCTTTTAGGATTTGGTAAAACTCATTTAAAATGACATGAAACCTCAAATGCATCTGATAAATGATGTTTTCTTTCATCTGAAGTGTTGTAGGCTTGTATTAAGCGCAGTGCGTGCGGTTCTCCTGTGTCTCAGATCCCATGCACGGTCCTCGGCGGCTGCAGGTGGTGGACATCAAGTCCAAGCAGCTGACGGTGCGCTGGGAGCCGTTCGGATACAACGTGACGCGCTGCTACAGCTACAACCTGACGGTGCAGTACCGCTACACGGCTAACGGTAAAGAGGAGACGCGCGAGGAGACGTGCTACGATCCTCTGAGCGCCGCGCCGCAGCACACCATCCGCAGCCTTCCTCCGTACACCAACGTCAGCATCCGCCTGCTGCTGCGCAACCGCGAGGGAGTCAGAGAGAGCCAGGAGCTGCGCGTGCTGACCGATGAGGACGGTCAGTGACCACACGAGCTCAGAGACATCCACACACTACACACACTACACACACTACACACACAACACATTACACACAACACACACTACACACTACACACACTACACACACTACACACACTACACACACTACACACTACACACATTACACACAACACACACTACACACACAACACACACACATGTGCTTTACTGCTGCTTCTAGGATCTGGCTGCAAGCATCAGACTTATAAAACTACTGCTGAAAACAAAAACATTCATTTTAATAATATAATAAGAGTCCACATTGTTGTTTCATTTAAAAATCCCCTTTAACAAAAAAAAACAAAAAAATCTTAAGAATAAAAACATTTATCTTAAGTTTACATTAAGAGTCCATATGATAAACATTGATATTTGTGATAAAACTTAAAAAAAATAAATAAAAATACTACTTATATACATATATGTGTCTCTGTGTGTGTGTGAGTGTGTGTGTGTGTGTGTGTGTGTGTGTAGTGTGTGTGTAGTGTGTGTGTGTGTGTGTATGTGTGTGTGTGTTTTATGATTTGCTGTAGCTTCAGACAAAAATGACAAAACTTTTTAATTAAAAAAAAAATTATTATTATTACTCTTAAGTTTATATGTTTCATTCATAAATTCATATAAATTTTATATTGTGTTTTATAAAACATTTTATTTTTATTAAATAATATCAAATGTAAATTTTTATTTAATTTTTTAATGATTTGGCTGCAGCCGCACACATAGTTTAATTTATATATTTTCTTGCAAACATAAAATATCCATATGATAAAAATGGACTATAATAAAATGTTTGATTTGGCTTTGGCCTCAGACATTATTCTAGTTTAATTGATTACATTTTTTTAAATGAGTTTTTAATAAACCTTTTTCCCACTATGAAGAAGGTCATTAGTGTTGAACTTAATTCCATATGCATTCAGGAATGGCTTGGGGTCAAGTGTGTTATTTCTCCTGGACAATAGCATGTGTTTCTCCAGCGAGCTGCGGTCAGGGCTGAAGCTGGACTCTGGAGAGATGCTCACAGGTCAAGGAGCAGCAAACTGAACAGAAGAATAATCCTTCTCCTGCGAGGATCACACACTGAATACAAGAGAACATTGATTTAAATCACATCAGAGTCTATTCAGATCAAGACGGCTCTGATCAGCACACTCCTGCCATTTGCTCTTTTCTTCATTTCTTGTGTCTTCTGGTGTCTCCAGTTCCCAGCGCCGTTCCGCAGGAGTCCATCCAAGGAAGCACGTACGAGGAGAAGATCTCGCTCCGATGGAGAGAACCGCTCCAGACGTACGGCATCATCAAACAGTACGAAGTGAGTCGTGATTCCTTCAGCATTCGTCTTCCGCCGTATCTCATTCTGCGTGCTCTTAATTGACTAATCAATCTAGAGGAATAACCTTTAGATCTGAAGGAGCGAGCGTGTGAACATGATCTATTAGCAGCGCTGCTTTCTGATGGAGCTAGACGCCGTTCAGGTCAGAAGAGCCCAGAGTAATCCCACACCAGCTGACACAAATACAGTCTAGCAACATTTACACAAAGATAGGAAAATGTATGCATCGTCTGAAGCTGAATAAATGATCTCTCCAGTGATGTGTGGTTTGTGAGGAGAAGACAATATTTGTCTGAGATACAACTATTAGAAAATCTGGAATCTGAGGGAGACAAAAACATCTAAATATTGAGAAAATCATCTTTAAAGTTGTTCAGATGAAGTTCTTAGCAATGCATATTACTAATCTAACATTAAGTTCTGATATATTTACAGTAGGAGATTTACTAAATATCTTCATGAACATGATCTTTATTTAATATCCTAATGATTTTTGTCATAAAAGAGAAATGTATAATTGTGACTCATACAGTGTATTGTTGTCTATTTCTACAAATATACGTCTGTGACACTGATGACTCTTCTGTGCTGCAGGACACACATCTGAATGTGTAAAGGGTTTAGAAGGGTTTTCTGGTGAAAGGGAGCATTAGGGGAACATTCCATTCCATGCGGTCGCTATGGGAACATTACTCTCTGAACACTGTAACATTCTTGTTTTAAATGTTGCTACTTGTTTCGGAATGTTCTGAGAATATTCAAAAGTAACGTTCCTATAACGTTTGAAAAGTCATGGAATGTTCCCTTAATGTTCATATAACCAAGAAAAAACATTTCTAAAACTTTCAAATTTTTTTTTTTTTGGGGGGGGATTTTGAACAATCAGAAATAAAGTTTTAGTAACTTATAAAGATAGTTCGTCTTGTGTCGTCATGAATGAGTTTCTTTCTTATGTTGAACATAGAAGATATTTGGAAGAATGCTGCCAATCAAACACTTGACGGTACCCATTGACTTCCTATGCAAGTCATTGAGGACAAACAACTATTCGGTTCTTCAAAATTCTTCAAAATATTTTCTTTTGTGTTCAACACAATAATGAAACTCTGGTCTGAGTGTTGTCACCAAAAAATGAAAAAGGTGTTCACTCTCAGTTCATCAGAGATCAGGATGAGTTTTTTTCTTCATCAGGTTTGGAGAAATGCAGCACTGCATCAGTGTCTCGTCAGTGGATGCTCTGCAGTGAATGGGTGCCGTCAGAATGAGAGTTAAACACATAGAGTCTATAATCATAATAACACTCCTCCAGTGAAGAAGTGCATCTGCTGTTGTCTCTCACAGATTAGTTTAGATCTGTTTAATCGCTGCTTGATCTGTGCAGATTTCTCTCCTGATTCAGACCAGAACACTTTTTCACTGGAGGAAGTGTTATTCTGGATTATAGACTCTATGTGTTTGAGTTAAAATCATCTTAATGCTGGATGTGTTTCAGGTTTTGTCTTCTCCAGATGTTCACTGATGGACTGGAGTGCTGTGGATTATTGTGATGTCAGACGCTCATTCTGACGGCACCCATTCAGAAGTGACTAAACTTGTGTCTGTGTAATGCAAGGTCCTCAGAGACTCACAGTGCACAGCATTGTGAAGGGAAATGTGTTTGAGCGTCGTCAGTTATTGAAGCACGCTGAGTTTTGTGATGATTTCTGAAGCGCGTGACTCATTCTGGAAACTCGGAACAAAGCGCCGCTCAAAAGACTCATTGTTGCAGAACTTCATTTGTGGAAATGCGAGCAATTAAGCTGTCAGATTCACGTTCTGTCGTCGCGCTCGTCTTCAGGGAAGTGTCAGGGCTGTGATCTGTGATGTTGGTTTGGTTTCTGCAGGGTTGGAGCGATGCAGGTGTGTGTTCTGTCACTGGATGGGCTTGGCTTTGTGCAGTAATTGCAGTGACAGCGAGTCGCCCCAGTGCATTCTGGGTTAAGTGCTTTGCTCTGAAACACAGTAATGATGTGATGATGATAAATGTGCTGATCCGGGGTCAGGCCTCCATTGCACACACTTGTGTTTGTCTCGTGTCAGGTTCTGCATCAGTTGAGAGGAAATCTGCTGGGTTTTGGAGAACTGATTTAAACCCAGGGGTTTTCAGTCCTTTATGGGACATGGACCCCCAGCTAACATCATCCTCGTGTCAGTCAGGGTTTTTTATCATCATTGGAGTTTTATTGACTAGTTTTTATTTTCATTTTAAATTTTATTGAAGGTTTTCCTTCACAGTTTGCTATGCTTTTGTTTTTATTTATTTATTTGTTTTTAATGCATCTATATCATTTCCAAAAAATAAATAAAAATGTGGCAATTACTTGAAATAAAAATGTTTCATTTTAAATTAGTTTTCATTTTTAGATTTTCCATGTTCATATAAAATGTATTAATGTTTTTGTCATCTTATTGTGTGTTTTCATAATTTTTATTAGTTTTTCTAATATATATATTTTTTTAATATTTTAATGTTTTTAGATTTATTAACCAATGATAACCCTGATGTTAGACAGTTCTATAATTTCATGGATAAAAAGCCAATTTATATATAAACTATATATATTCAGTTTTTTTAAAAGAATTAGAACTTTTGTTAGGGGTATTTATTATTTTAATATAATTTGATATAATATTTAATATAATTTGTATTATTATTTATTTATTTTAATTACGCACGCACGTCCTTTCGTTTATTTTTATTTTAGTTTATTTTGATTTCTTTTAATATATTTATTTATTAACTGCATGTAATAAAATATCATATTTATTTATTTAGAGTAATATTTTATTTTTTTATTAATCCTGCTTTTTTCTCTGTACCCCAGTTCACTTCCTACTCAGAAACAAGCAAAATAATCTTGTTTTCTGTTTGAAATGATTTAGCTGTTGAGGAAAAACACTTAGTTTTGAGAGTGTTGGAAACAATGCTCTAAACTATAGACATTATTTAGCAATTCCTTTTGGTACCAGATGGAAAATATGTTCAGAAGTAGCTGAAATCATCATGAAATTAGCCAAAATAACTAAACTAAACAGACACACATGTGAATGATGGTCGAGTGGTGTGTACTTTTGCATCTTTGGCTTGAACTGGATGTTTAAGAAGTGCTCTGTTTTCTGTGCATTGGTGCCAAACAGCTCCTTCTTGCTGAATTGTCTGTGCATTGTTATCTCTCAGAAATATTCCGGAGTGGTTTTCCCGTGCGGATCAGCGCAGGTGTCGATCCATCTACCTGTCTTAGACTAATAGCAGAGAGCCTGTTGGTATTTCTCAGCGGATGAGTTCCCATCGCTGCTCTCTTTGTGACGGGGAATAGAGCGGCGTTATTCACATCAAGCCGCTCTGCTACTCTTCATCTAGTTACATTAGAAGTGCTCTCATCCGGGTCCTGCTCGAGCAGAAGAGAGGGAACGAGAACAAAAGTGAGGCTCCTCCATCGTAATAAAAGATCAGACCCACAAACACAAATCTGAATGTTTTAGAGCGTTCTGGAGCTCCAGACACACACCCGATCACTTCACATCAGCGATCCACAAACCTTTACTTATTTACTTTAGAAATAATTACTCAATATTTAAAATAAAGTTAAATAATATTCATATTGTATTAGAGTACTAGTGTGTGTGTGTGTGTGTGCAGGTCTTCTACAAGGCCGTCAGCTCCTTCGACCCGGCGTTTAATCTGTCCAATCAGAGCGGGAAGGTGCTGAAGCTCAGTAACGAGACGTCTCACGTCTTCACGGCTCCTGTATCCCGGATCCACGTACTTCCTTCACCATCAGAGCCAGCACCGTCAAAGGATACGGACCCCCCCACCATCACACAGTTCACCACCAAGATCTCCCGTAAGACCCTGTGTGTGTGAGTGTGTGTGTGTGTGTGTGTGTGTGTGTGTGTGTGATGTGCTCATTATGTCACCTGTCAATCATCACAGCGCCGCAGATGCCGGGATACGAGCAGGAGACGCCACTGAATCAAACCGACAGCACAGTGACTGTTCTACTGAAACCAGCAACGGAGCCGCGGAGCACCGGTCAGGTGAGCACACACACACACACACACACACACACATGACTGAAGCGTGTGACTGAGAACACGTATGATGTGAGATCAGCTGACCGTATGTGAGTCTGTTCCTGCGGCGTTTAAAAGCCTCCATTAAGATCCAGAGAGACGCCAGCGGGTCACGAACACTTTTAGTGCATTTAGAGAAGGTGCATAACAAAAGTTAAAGTTAAAGAAAGAGAACAGTCTTAAAGTGAAGTGTGAGGAACGTTCATGTAACTTTAGAGTCACAGTCTTCATCCCTTGCTTTATTTCCAGCAGGAAAGCTCGATGAATGAATGATGGAAGCATGAATAAACCACGCGTCTGTTTTTGCACTTCTGACTTCAGGGTGAAATATTCAGACGGTGTTGTTGTCCGAGGGCGTTTTAATGGAGGAGGACAGACGGGCGACAAAAGATGCGTTAGAAGCGTCTCACGAGTCGCATTCGGTCCAGAAACACTTTCTCTTCTTCACTTCTTCTTCATGCATGATTCAGCTTCAGGAGAGAAAACAGCCGATCATCTTAATGCGCTCCGGCAGGTCTTAATGAAACACACGTCTCCTTAATTACGGGGTAAGGGTGGGTTTTGTTTAGCGGCGGGGGGCGTGATTTCACACATTAAGAAGGAGATTTGGCTTTGGGTGCTTCAGTCCGGCGCTGAATATCTCCCGCTTCACGCTTTAGCATCAATCAACAATAACTCAGAGCTAAATAAAAATGTATAAATAAAAATGAAAATGATAACTACAATATCAAATGTATTTCAAATAATAAAAAATAATAAAATAATGCTGGTCAAAATCAGTATCACAATATGATTATTTTTGTTATAAATTCAACAAAGAAATTGTTTAATTAATAATTATATTCATATCTTCAGTGCAAAAAAAGTCTTGTTCTTCCTGCAGAATGTTTTTTTTTGTTATAAATAAATATTTTAATGAAATACTTTGAATGCATAAATAAATAAATTATCTTTATTGTTTTTATTTATTTATTTAGTTTTGTATCATTTCATGTAAAATATACTGAAAAATTAAATATAAAAAAATAACATTTAACCACAAATTTCCATTACTTGCATGCATAAATAAATAATCGTTTACTGTAATGCTTTTTTTATTATTATTTTTTTATCATTTAATAAAAAATGTACTAAAAATACTAAAATATTTTGGTTTTAAATTGCATTTTAAAGGCCAATTTCCATTAGTAAATGGAATTAAATTATCTTTACTTTAATGGTTTTTACTTTTAGTATTTTTTTTATTATTTTTGTGTAATTTAATTTTTTAAATGGACTGAAATACTAAATATTTTTTAAAAATTGGATTTTTACCCCAAATATCCATTACTTGCATGCATAAATAAATAATTTTACTATAACGCTTTTATTATTAATTTTTGTATCATTTAACTTTTAAATGTACTAAAAATCAACAAATTTAAAAAATGTGTAAAAAATTGCATTTTATCCCAATTTCCATTACTTGCATGCATAAATAAACAAATAATCTTTACTGTAATGCTTTTACAATTTTTTTGTATCATTTTAATTTTAAATGTCCTAAATAACTAAAATATATTTTTTAAGTTATGCAAAATTGCATTTTACCCCAAATTTCATTACTTACCTTGCATGCGTGTATGCGTGCATGCATAAGTAAATAAATAAAAAGTATAATTTTGAAATAAGATGTGTTGTGTAATGAGTATCTTCAGCGTCTGAGAATCAGTGTGACGTTATTGAGAGCAAAGCCACAGCGGCTGTATGTTTCCGACAGAGATCTCTGAGACTGAGACGGTGTTCAGGTGAAGCCGGGGGGAAATTAGGAAACGGCGAACAAAGTGGCACAGCTGGGTGAAAATAGAAATGTGTTTTAAACGCTTTCACATTCCTGCTCTATTTCTGGCAGAAATTGGTCACAGCTGGTTTGAGCCGAGGTGTTCTTATATTCCGGATGCGTTGTAAACTGTCAGGTTCAAACAGCAGGATGTTTCCTCCTCATCATAAATGTGATTCCCGCGATCGCTTCGGGACCGGGACGGGGCGTTCAATACAAGCGTGTGTGACTGAAAAACACACATCTTAATTCAGTGTGATTTTCATCACTATCAGCTTTTGATGTGTGTGTATGCATATATGTATGTTTTGTGTGTGTGTTTCTGTTTCCCATTACTGTAATTACAATTATTACTATTATTATTATTATTTTATATTATTATTTTATTTCACATATTTTTATTTTGATTTACTTTTCAATAAAATTTTTAATAAATTGTATAAAGTTTTACTTAAATTTTTACTGTAATGCAAAATAGTGTCTAATTTAATTATATTTATTTTTCCTATTACTGCAATTACTACAGTTACAATTAATTTAGTTATTATTATTATTTAGTATTAGATTACTTTTTAATTTAATAAAATTTTATAGTATTTTAGTTTGGAAATGGAAATGATTGTGACTATAATCTAAGTAGTAAATAAAACAAAACAAAAAAATTATAAAAACATCACATTTTACCTTAAATTATCACTACGGTAATGCAATATATATATATATATATATATATATATATATATATATATATAATATTATTTTTTAAATTTATTATTGATTATATAGAAATGTGTAGACATTTAATATACTAATTTATATATTATTAATTTATTATTGATTATATAGAAAATGTGTAGACATTTAATATAATATTAGCATTTTACCCTAAATGCTTTTAATTAATTTAATTTAATTTATAAAATATTAGCATTTTACCCTAAATGCTTTTTTAATTTAATTTATTTAATTTAAGTTATGCAGTATATATATTGTCACGCACATATAAGATGTTTTATTCTATGCATTACTTCGACTGAAGATGTGCGTGGCTTCGTGAGTATCATGGTGTCTGTTTTGGCAGGAATTGGTCACAGCAGCTTTGCCTTTATATCTTCTGCGTGTAAACATGAAAACACGAGGTGAGATTAAACGGCAGATGTGTGACGCGGTCATGAATGCGAGTGCGTAGGACTGAACTGAATGCGAGCGTGTGTTGAGATGTCTTCTGAAGTCTGGCACAATAGTGTAAGGGGATCAGTGTGAACGCTGCTTGTTTCGGCCGTCGCCCCCACAGGTTTCCATGAGGAACGCTCCTCCGGCTCTCCTCTATTTCTGGAGACGATGGGATTGTTCTCGCTCCCGTCCCTCGGGGCAGCTGCTCTCTTCTTCTTCTGCTGTTGTTTCTTCTGGAGGCTTGGGTCAGAGCCGTGTCTCAGGAGAGTCTCTGCGTATCTCTGCGCATCGCTGATGATGACAGAAAGCAGCTTTTATTATTGCGTGGATTACATGCTAAGAAATCTTTATCCTCTTTTGATTTCCCCGGTTCCTCTTAAAGAACAGCAGGATGGTTTTACAGCCCCTGATCCTCCTTTTATGATCTTTTCTGTCACTTTAGGATATTTTATTCCAAAGTTGATTTTTATTAGCTTCTCTTGAAATCATAACAGCATTTTGTCTTTATAGAATTTATGACTTTTTAGGTGATTCTCAACTTCAGATCATATTCACCTCAGAAAGAAAGAAAATGAGGCCTAGTTTTAGAACCAGTATTTTATTATTATTATTTTTTTATATATATATTTTTATATATTGTGTATATATATGTATATATATATTTTTTTTTTCTGTATTTTTAATAAAATGTAATTAGATTTTTTTACATAAAATAATTATTTATAAAAAATTATATTTTACCTCAAATTATTTTTACTGTAAAATGCAAAATTTATGCTTTTTTTTTATAATACATTTTTAAATCACATTTACCCTAAATTTTCATTTCTCCTAAATCTGTATTTTTTTAAAGCATAATTTTAATAAAATGTGTGTGTAACCTTGTTGTAACCAACTGACCAATGAAAACTTTAAAAAAAAATAAAACTTTATATGTATAAAAAAAAATCACGTTACCCCAAATTCTCATTACTTTTATAATGTAAAAAAAAAAATTATTTTATGTAAGTATTATCTCAATGAAAAATGTGTGCATAGTACTTTTTTAATAAAAAAAATTTAATGCAAAAAATATAGATTTTTTTTCTTTATTTTTTAAATATCTTATTATTTGAAAAAAAAAAATTTTTTTAAAATAAATGGAAAATTTGTGTGTGACGTTATGTTCATGTTAACCAATTTTCCAATGAGTACTTTTTACCATAGTACTGTACATAATAGGAAAAATTTATTTTATTTGTATTTTTTATTTTTTATGTTTGTGATTTTATTTTTTTTTTTTTCTCTCTCGTCTCTGATTCTCGGCCTGTACGTGTTCCTGAAAGTGAATGTCTGTCTTTGCTCTGATCCTCAGCAGGTGTAAATCTGGCAGCTTTATGAAAGAGGGAGTAAATCAGGGATCTTTAGAGATGCTGTTAAATCTGCTGGACACACGAGTCTGATCAATACATCCAGCGCTCGGCCTTAACTTCACA
>NC_039267.1:0-12500 GCF_003368295.1 Carassius auratus
AAAAAAATGACAGCACACTGCAAACCCTGAATCTTAATGGTCCCAAAAGTAGCTAGTCGACCACTTTTTTTCAAATTCTTCTAATCTTGGGGTGATTTGACTCGGACGTGTTCTTGACAGTTCTTACGAGGTTCATCTAATCAGTTACATTTTTGCCACGAAAGGGTTTCTGTAAGAAGTTACTGTTAAATGTGATAATTACTCATCAGTCGCTTCCTAAAGCAGAAGTGAATGGTTCGTTATCAGAACTGAGAGCGTGTGTGCTTTCATGTGCATGCTTCCCACCGTCAGAACTGTTTCCTGTTTCATGGAGCATGCTTGGGTTTTTTCTTCATTCATTATTGCGTAGCCTGAAGGCTTTGCTCCTCTCAGCTGTGGTTGTGTAATGAAGCATTGGCTCTGACAGCTCTCTGGCTGACGCACTCTTTACAGATGACACCTGAAGAACTGCAGACCTCCAGACGTTTATATGATGCGCTCCGCTGCTTAATTAAAATCCACTAACTTTTGAGACTCCACTCTTTCGCTGAAATGGCTTTGCTCCGTCTCTAAGCTCCGCTGTGTGTCCTGTTTTACGCCCCAGAGCATCATGGTCCGGTGGCAGCCGCCTCCTCCTGGTACCCTGAACGGAGAGCTGACGGGGTATAAGTTACGCTACAGGAAAGGACTCAGGAGAGCAGACGCAGTAGAGATCTCAACCACACAGCTCTATCAGCTCATCGACGGTACGACAAACCCTCCTTTACTTTCGTTTCTGTATGAGTGTAGTTTTTATTCCTAGTTGAATTTTTGTGCTTTTGAATTTTTATTTAGGTTTATTAAAAAAATATTTCTTTATGGATTTATTTTTATTTATTTATTTTTTTTTGTTTTATTTTATTTTATTTTTTTATTTTATTTTATTTATTTTATTTTATTTTATTTTATTTTATTTTTTGTTTGTTTTGTTTTTTATTTTTATTTTTTTATTTTTTATTTTTTTTTGCAGTGCAACATTACTTTTTAATTTGTTTACATTTATATATTTACAATTTATTTCAGCTTTAGTATTTTTTTAAATGCTTTTGTCATTTTCTTTTTCGTTTTTTTCTTTCTGTATAGCTTTAATAAAATTATTAATGTTAGAACTGCAGCTTATTTTTATTTCTGTTAACATCTAATTCTGTTAACTCTGTTCTAATTTAACACTTTTAATTTTAGATTTACATTTTTTTATCTGATATTCATATTTTATTTCAATGTTTATTTGTTGTTGTTGTTTTATACAATATTATTTTATTGTAAATAAAATGTTTATGTGTTATTTTTGTTATTATTTTATTATTTCTTAATAGCTTTTTTATTTTTAGCTAATAGCTGATTTTACTGCAACATAAACGTATTTTTATTTCAGTTAGTTGCCAAGACACCATTTCTAGTTTACATTAAAGATTTTAAACTTGGATTTTCTTCTAATATTTATATTTTATTTCAGCTTTATTTAGCGATTTTGCATTTTTATAATTCTTTATATTTCTGTATAGCTTCAATACATTTATTTCCAGTTCAAGTAATCTTAGAAATGCAAAGGCCAAATTTATTTTCCATTAAAACATTTTTATTTCCCATGTAATATTTATATTTTAGTTAATTTCAGATTTATTTAGTCATTCGTATGTGCTTTTGTATTTGTTATTATTTTTATTATATTTCCATGTATATTTAATGACGGTTGTGGTTTTAAAAAAAATTTTTTAACTTTATATTTTTATTCCAACATCTAAAAAATCACAGTTTTTAATTGTTTTAGTTATTGATAACAGCACTTCTACAGAATAAAATAATTAATGGTGACAAAAAAACATCAGACTTATTAGAACACATTCAAGTCATATCTAGCACATCTTTTGACTCAAACCACTTTTGATAAATTGATAAAAACCCATTTGTGCTCAATAAATGTAAAAAATTAAAAAAGCACTATTCATAAGTCTTCAGAATAGTGTTTAGGTCGCTGCGTGGAGAGATCTGCCGCGTATGCAACACACAGTTTGCGTGGGATGCTGACACAGATGCTGGTTCTGTTGTCTTCAGGTCTGGAGAAGGGAAAGGTTTACACCGTGAGAGTTTTGGCCTCCACCGTGAACGGGACGGGACCCACGACCGAGTGGATCGCAGCCGAAACCTTCGAGAATGACCTGGACGGTAAACAAAGACAGCTTCCTGTCCGGATGTGAAGAACGGATCAAACGCTAGACTTCATCAATACTGAATGAGCCGCTGCATTATTCACCCGTCTGCTAAACGCTCTGGCAATCCTGGGAAAATGGCATTTGTTTAATGCACTTCTACTGTTACATGAAAAGCCTTTGAATTATTTGGAGTAATGTGTCCGTTTAAAGACTCTGAATGCCAAAACTTTACACTGGTGCATGGCTACTGAGTCTGTTACAGTAAATTCAATTGATTTGAGGCTTGAGAGAGCGCTGATGTGATTACTGGTGACATGGGGCTCAGATAATAGTGTCCAGAAAGATCCACCTTCATACACTGCTAGCATAAGAGAATGGATACAAGGAGCGTTTTGGGTCATGCACTTAACCCCAAAATCAAAGAGAACAAATATCACTTTAAATAGTTTTTAATTAAGTTGCATGGTAAAATATTATATTAGAAAAATAAATATTTTCAGGCAGTTATGGCATTTCTTTTTTTGGGGTGTTCAATAATTTATTTATTTATTTATTTAGTCGAGATTATTCTGAGAACATTCATTTCACCACAAAATAAACAGGAAGGTTACAGTCAATTATAATTTGTATGAAAATATTAAGTGCACAATGAAGATGAAAATAATAATAAATTATATTTTCATTTAAAAAAATATATTTTAGGGCATTTTTAAAACAAATGTAGGACATAACTTGTTTAGATGGCCCTAAAAATGGCCATATATATTTCAATCGATTTTCTTCTAATATGTATATTTTATTTCAGCTTTATTTAGTGATTTGCCATTTTTATAATTTTTTCTATATTTCCGTATAGCTTCAATACATTCCAGTTTTAAGCACTCTTAGAAATGCAACTAATTTTAATTAGTTGCAAAGGCCAAATTTATTTTCCTCTTAAAACATTTATATTTCCCATGTAATATTTATATTTTAGTTAATTTCAGATTTATTTATTCATTCATATGTGCTTTTATTTAAATGCACTTAATAATTTGTATGAAAATATTAAGTGCATTTTGAGGACCAGTATTTGGGCATTTATTTTTACGAGCATTTTTTGCTTTGTGTCGAGAACATCCTGGGTCAGTCATTTCAACCCAAAATGAAGAAGAAAATAATAATCAATTATATTTTTCATTTAAAAATTTATATTTTAGGGCATTTTTAAAACAAATTTAGGGCATAACTGTTTAGATAGCCCTAAAAATGGCCATATATATATATATATATATATATATATATGGCCATTTTTAGCCCCATTTTATAAGTTAAGCAGAATTACACATAATTGCCCATAATTTTGTTACTTTAATTGGAAAAATATTGATTGATCATTTAATTGCAGTTGTTTTTATTATACGTCATGGTATTATTTGTTGGATTCATTCGATTTATTGATTATTTGACTAAATAGTGTGAGTAGCAAGTGATCGTCAGAATTTAAGGGGAATTTAATTAATTGTTGAATTCTCTTTCAAATGCTATCACAGTGAAAAGGATCCTTCATGGTCAGATATATAAATGGAAATGTATTATTACCCTGATGAGGACCCAGACCTGTCCTTTTGAGACTCGGCCAGTAATTGAAAGCCATATTTCTGTTTTGAAGGAAGTTGCAGGTTTGTTGCGTTTTTTTTTTCCCTCCGTCCTCTTTAAAGAGCAGCAGGAACAAACAGACACAGAGGCATTTCTGCTGATTTAGACCGCTAAGTTGGATTAATAGCTTGTTTTTTCAGAGGCAATTGGATGTATGGAAGGACCCCGACACTGTGTGTGTGTGTGTGTGTGTGTGTGTGTCTTTGGGCTCATCTCCATCTGCTCAAATGGGAAGAGCTGTGTGACAGCCAGACCCAAGCATCTCTCTCTGTCTCTCTCTCCAGCGCTAATGCTTCGGCTTCATCCGCTCCTGCTTGAATTAGCCCCACAAATAGACCAGTGTTTGAAATAATGAGTCAATCTAATGACTCTAAATCCAAAAGGTTTTGTCTGAAATTAGCGGCGTTGCCTTCTAAATGAGAGCAGGCATTAGCACTGGCCCCTAAGATGAATTTAAATTGCGTTTTGCTAATAAAGCGAAGCTGTCCGTGGATCCGTTTACACAAGTTGTGCTTTTAAGCTTGGCTAAAACAAATATGAATGCCTTTCTCTGCTCTCACGATACACTAATGAATGAATTTGTGCTTAAAAGCTGCTCCTGAGTCCTGACCTGAGCTCCAGTGCTGTAAACATGCATTTGATGCTTTATTTTGAGACTGTTTTCTGACTCTCCTCTCATTGACTGATGTCATCTCAGTCTCTACAATATCAAGACAATTTACTCCATACTTCACCTTTCACTCTTAAGTGTTATTAGTGATTTTAAATATATTAAAATACAAATATCTGAATACATATGAAAGTTAAATAGTTTTTAGAATATATATATATATATATATAGTTCATTTTAATAAAATGTTTAACTTGTTTTTTTATTATTAATAAAAAACTACTATTTGATATATATATATATATATATATATATATATATATATATATATATATATACTTTTATATATTATTATTTTATTTTATTATTATTATTATTCAATTATTTTATGTAAGTATTTGTGTGTGTGTGTGTGTGGATAAGAATAAGTTTAATAAATTAAAATCTAAATAACATAATATATGTTTATTTTCATTTATTTATGTAATTATTATCATATGTATGTGTTTATATGTGTGTGTGTGTGTGTGTGTGTATGTGTATATTTAAAATCAAAATTAAAAAAATTGCTTTATATTCTCACATTCCCACTCGATTATATATTTTTTCCTTTAATTTATTTTAAATTATTGTTATTTACTTATTTATATTATAAATGTAATTTATAATTTATATTTTATAAATTTTAGAATATGTATAATTGTCATGAAAATAAATGCCAAAATACAAATAATCATAATGGTCCTTTTTTTTTTTTTTTTTTTTTTACCAATTATAATTCACTTTTAACCCTTTCGAGTCGATTAACGCATATATGTGTTTTGAGTCATTTTCTCCTAGTAACCCCGAAAAGAACTTAAATTACACTTTCAGTTTTAATCGTACAGATAAGAGCAATACATCAATCGAATCTGTAAAGGGTCTAGTTTTTTTTGGATACAGACATAATAACAAAAAACCTTTGTGCACTTATTAAATAAAGATAACAAACAAGGTGTGCTGTCTGCGCTGATCGTCATGTACAAACACATCTTTAAAATGAAGTGTAACTCTGTGAATACTCAACGAAGAGACATGAGAGAGATATCTATAGAAAGCCTGGAATGTCTACTTTAAAACTAAACAAGTGCTGCCGAAAACAGATATTCTGTGGTAAAGTAATCCATATGAAAACAACGCAATGTCTGTTTGTCTCCCTTCGTTAATGTGACCACGCCCCCGCGCTGAACGCGCTATTCAGATTCAAACTGAAGCGCGCGGCTTGAATACACACACACAGAAGAAAAAGCAGCGAGACTGTTCAAGTTTTTTATTTTACTGTTTGCTCATCCAATAATTGAAAGCCATTTTTCTGCATTGAAGGAAACTTTTGGTTTGTTTCCAAGATTATCATTTTCTTAGTTTGTGTAGTGTCTAATTCAATTTTTTATATCAAATTTTATATAATATAGAAAAACCCAATGTAAATGGTGAAAGTTGAGCAAGTTGTGTCTTGTGTGTGTCCCAGAGTCTCAGGTTCCAGGAGTGCCCAGTTCTCTTCATGTTCGTCCGCTGGTGAACCGAATCGTGGTGAGCTGGACTCCTCCAGAGAACCAGGAGATTTTAGTGCGCGGTTATAAGATCGGATACGGGATCGGCAGTCCTCACGCGCACACGGTCACTCTGGATTACAAGCAGCGCTTCTACAGCATCGATGACCTCGGTGGGTGCCACGCCACAAACACACGAGCGTGAGCTGTGTTTACAGACGCTTTTACACATAATACTCATGTTTTCAACTCCAGATCCCAGTTCCCATTACGTCATCACCCTCAAGGCGTTCAACAACATGGGCGAAGGCGTTCCCATCTACAACAGCGCCACCACCAGACCTCAGTCCGGTAAGACTGCGCCACAGTTTGAGTCCTCAGTTAAACAAAAGCAGTCTGAAGTCTCGGGTATATTTGTAGCAATAGCCAAAAATACATTGCATGGGTCAAAATTAGCGATTTTTATTTTATGCCAAAAATCATTAGGATATTAAGTGAAGATATTTTGTAAATTTCTACAGTAAATATATCAAAATGCTAATTTTTTATTAGTAAAATGCATTGCTAAGAATTCATTTGCACAAATTTAAAGATGAGTTTCTCAATGTTTCGATTTTTTTGCACGCTCAGATTCCAGATTTTCTAATAGTTGTATCTCGGCCAAATATTGTCTGATCCTAACAAACCACACATCAATGGAAAGATTATTTATTCAGTTTAAATGTGCATGAATCTTAATTTCAGAAATATGACCCTTCTGACTGGTTTTGTGCTCCTGGGTCACTTATAACACGCGTAACTGTGTCTCTCTCATATCTAGCATCAGACATGTTTGCGTTCTTGCTCTAGAAAGGAAGCGTGGTGTAGAAGTCAGTCTGCCGTATTTTTGTAGTGAAGAGAAGCGTGTGTTAAATGTGAGGCATCCGTCTGCCCCCCTCTGTTCTGGGACTGCAGGTGTCACGTCTCTCTTTCATTAGCTTGACGTCAGATGTCTCAGACAGACCCCCTGCCGTCCTGTCAGCTCCAGATCCGCCTCAGATCCCACTCTTCCCAGCCTTCACACAACTTTTCTCCAGTTTCCCGAGCTAGAGCACAAAATGACCCAGAAATGAGTTGTTTGCTGCAATCATTTCTGGCTGGTTTCTGCTGAATCAGTGGAGATTTTCACTGAAGAATCAATAGCAATTCCAGGTGTATCTTAATTAAGTGTTCAGAGCTCTATTGATCAGTAACACACTGTTAATTACAGGAGCATTTGGATTTGCCCTCTAACATGAGCAAAAAACACTGGAATAGGACTGATAATTATTATTATAGTTTTAAAACTATTATTATTATCATTACGATCATTAAATACTATTATAAATAGTGCAATTTTTTTCCATTAATAGTATTATTGCAATAGTCATTGCAATATATATATATATATTTTATAATTTTTTTTTCATGTTTTTTTATATTTTTATAAATCAAATAACGTTAAAACACTAAATAATAATAATAATTAGTATTATTATTATTATTATTAAATATGGATACAATAATTATTTTTTATTATAAGTATTATTTTTATAAATACAACTATTTTTTTCTCTTTTACAGTAAAATAGTAATATTGCAATAGTGTTGTATCTTTATATATTTTTGTATTTTTGTAAATCGAATAAAAAAGTACAAATATTTAGAATTTATTATTATTATTGAACAATGTTATAATATTTATTTTTAAATACTGTTATACATTTTATTTTTTATTCATTTAGAGTATAGTATTATTGAGAGTACCTCTTGTTTTGTTTTTATTTCATTTTAATATTGTTTTATGTTGAATATTAATAATATTAATAATAGTTAATATTAATAATGCATCACTGTGTACTTGATTTTGGTCTTTTTACAGTCTGAGAAATGAGTTGGTGCAGATACTGAGTTTAAATTGTATTAAACTTGTATTATTTCTTCTTTAAGTCTTTAAATGCCGCAACATAATCCACAACTTATAATAGAAAATGTCCATTTGAGACCAATTATTTTTGCATATATACTGTTTTAAGTTAAATATGGAGCTTTTTAATTCTAATAATATCTCTCTTTCTCTTTTTCATTCATTTTTCCTCTCACTTGTCCACATTAATCCATTTTATGTTGTCTGACCCTGATCAACCCTTGCATATATTTTAAAACCCATGTGATTTTTTTGTTTTATTTTGTTTTGTTCTTCATTTATCATGCTGCTGTCAGACCCCATAGACCCTGATATTAATTTTTATGAACTCTTTAATAACCCATACACCCCAGCACCCGACCCCACACCCATGTTGCCCCCGGTGGGCGTTCAGGCCACTGTCCTCAGCCAGGACACCGTCAAAGTCAGCTGGGCCGACAACTCGCTCGCCAAGAACCAGAAGATCACCGACTCCAGATATTACACCATCCGCTGGAAGACCAACATCCCCGCCAACACCAAATACAAGGTATCCACCGTCTCTTCAGAGTGATAGATGTGACCCGGAGCACTAAAGCAGTCTGAAGTCTCTGGGGTATGTTTGTAGCAATAGCCAAAAATACATTGCATGGGTCAAAATTATGCATTTTTCTTATAAGCTAAAAATCATTAGGATATTAAATAAAGATCATGTTCCATGAAGATAAATTTAGATAATTTTTGATTAGTAATATGCATTGCTTAGAACTCATTTGAACAACTTCAAAGCTGATTTTCTCAACATTTCGATTTTTTTGCACGCTCAGATTCCAGATTTTCAAATAGTTATCCAAATATTATCCGATCATACCAAACCACACATCAATGGAAATTTATTAAGTGTTCAAAAACACTTTATTTCATAATTTAAACAGATATTCTGAAGAGGACTGTAGCGGTAACTGAAACTTAAATCATATAATTTTATTTGCTTGAAATAAAATAAATATTAGTCAAAGTAAAAATGTAACTCATTTCAACGTGTAGTTTTTATTTAATTTGCTAAAATAACTAAAACTTAAAATTATGTTAAATAAAATAAATGTATAGACCATTAAAAAAAAATACAAAAACACAAGAAAAAATTACTAAAAATTAAAAACAAAATAATTCAAAAACTGTCAAAAGCTCAAAGACACTTAAATAAACTGTTCTGAAGAGAGTATGTTTTGTTTTATACAGTTTAGTTTATTTCCCGCGCTTGGAGCGCCCTCTAGTGTTCATCACTCAGAATACATTAACACCCGCTTGGACTGGAATACTAGCGTACTGCTTACTGCACACTACATACTATAGATTTGTTTAATAGTCGTATGTGACCCTGGAGCGTAAAACCAGAGATAGAGGTTTATACATCATCTGAAAGCTGAATGAGTAATATTTCCTTTGATGTATGGTTTGTTAGGAGGATAATATTTGGCAGAGATACAACTATTTGAAAATCTGGAATCTGAGGTTGCACAAAATAAAATTGCCTTAAAAGTTGTCCAAATGATGTTTATAGCAATGCATATTACTAATAAAAAATGAAGTTTTAAAATATATATGGTAGGACATTTGCACAATATCTTCATGGAACATGATCTTTACTTAATATCCTAATGATTTTTGGCATAAAAGATAAATGTATAATTTGGACCCACATACAATGTTTTGTTGTCTATTGCTACTCCAGAGACTTCTGACTGCTTTTGTGCTGCAGGGACACTTATGGTACATTTATCAGCGTTGTTGAATGTGTTTGTCTGATGCTTGTTTTGTCAGATGGCGAACACCACGTCTCTGTTTCATACGGTAACGGCTCTGAAGCCCAACACGCTTTATGAGTTCTCTGTTATGGTGACCAAGAGCCGCAGGAGCAGTACATGGAGCATGACAGCCCACGGGACCACCTTTGAGTCCGGTGAGATCACACCGCATCTTACTCTTCCACAGAAACACAGAATACTCTTTCATGAAAACAGCATCACTTATTTCATTTAGTTTTAACTCTTTAAACATGCACGCACCAGTCTTTCCACACAGGTTCGCAATTATGTTATGACTATTGCATATTATATAATATGCATTTCATAATTTCTTATAACTTGTCTGTTGATGTTGACAGAACATGTTTTTTGTTGTTTGTTTCTATCTTCAAAAAATGAATGCGATGAAGTGCATGAAATTCCTAAAACAGATGTGTCCTTTTTAAGATGCATGCAAACATATTGCATATTTAATTAATGTCTTATTTGCATTTTGTTCTCACATTTTTTTTCAGTACAAATTAGATTCAACATTCAACAAATCCCTTTACACTTACATCCATTAATTTCTATAAGAGCTGAAAATTGACAAGTAAAATTAAATATATATATATACAAAGAGAGAGAGAGAGTTATTAATAATAATAATAATAGCAAACAATAAAAATAACTACAAAAAAAGCATCTTATTTGCATTTTAACATGATTTTGGGACAGATTTCTATAGCAAAGCTTTCAGTAATAGTCTTTTTACAGTATGTGATCTTTAATGTGATTTGTAGTACCCAGCTCTGCTCCGAAAGATGTGACTGTGATCAGTAAAGAGGGAAACCCTCGAATCATCAACATCAACTGGCAGCCTCCGACTGAAGCCAACGGCAAGATCACAGGTGCCCCAAAAACATGTTACACCACAAAACATCAAGTCAAGTTCCTGAGGAAGAGGATGATGTTGAGACGTGGAGTAACTCTGTGTCTGTCTCTCAGGGTACATCATCTACTACAGCACCGATGTGAACGCCGAGGTCCATGATTGGGTGGTGGAGCCCGTGGTGGGGAACAGACTGACCCATCAGATTCAGGGGCTGACGCTGGACACCACATACTACTTCAAGATCCAGGCCAGAAACTCCAAAGGCATGGGACCCATGTCAGACGGGGTGCAGTTCCGCACCCCTAAAGGTACAGCCTCGACCCCGTTTAGACTCGCCTGTTAAACTCAACCTGTGCTCATTTCTGTTTTCTGTTTTCTGTTTCCAGCTGAACCATCAGACAAAATGTCAAGTGATCAAGGTAATTAAACACGCTTCTAATGAAGAAGGAAATTAAAGACACACCGCGTTTAAAGATTTAAATGCATTGATAATTTTGATTATACTTATTATTTATAATATTATTATGCATAGTATTAATACTTAATTAAATGTTATTATATAAGATATGTAAAATATAATTTTAGAATTTTTAAAACAGATTTTGTTTTGCTATATAACTCTACAATTTATTTTTATTTTTTTTACATTTATTTGAAATTCAAGTTAAATTTTTACTTGAAATATATAAAAAAAAAATATATATGCATTTCATTAACATTGACTTTTATATATTTATAATTTTTTTAATCATTAAATAAGAAGTATGTGTAAATATAATCTATATATATTTATTTTTATATTTAATGATTTATATCATTTATATCAAAGTGTTTGTGTGTGTGTGTGTATTTGTTTTATAATTTTTTAAGATTTTAAATATTCAAACAATTTCTACGAACAAAATTAAGCTAAATGTGTTAAATTAAATTTTCTTTATTTATTTTAATAATTTATAAATAGGCAATCTATTAAAAAGTATATTATCTATATATATTTATTTTTTATATTTAATGATTTATATATATATATATATTTATAAATATATATATGTGTGTGTGTGTGTGTATGTATATATATATATGTGTGTGTGTGTGTGTGTGTGTGTGTGTGTGTATGTATATATATATGTATTTTTTAATAGCTTTTTAAGATTTTAAATATTCCAACAATTTCTATACACATAATTTTGCTAAATGTGTTAAATTAAAATTTATTTTATGTTTATTTTAATAAGTTATAAATATAGAATCTATCAATATATGAAGTTAAATGCAAATAAACCATAATATCTAAATATATTGAGTTTGATGCAGTTCTTTGATGTGTTGTCTGTAGGTCTGCTGGTCAAACCCGGTCACCCGACTCTACCGGAGCACGGGATTGGATCAAACATGGGTAAACAGGAAGTGACACTGTTTAAAGACAGCCCCGTGACTCATTAAGAGCAGTGGTGACGTACCTCTCTCTGTCTCTCTCTCTGTGTGTGTGTCAGATAAACCAGGCATCACGGGCAGCCAGGAGAATCATCTTCTGGTGATCGTGGTGATCGTGTGTGTCGGTGTGTTCACCATCATCGCTGTGGTCGTGGGGGCCGTCCTGTGCACACGCCGCTCCAACTCCCACCAGAAGAAGTGTGTTCTTCACTCTTCAGTCTTCTTTTAAGCTCACATGCAGATTAAAAAAGCTTTTTAGCCCTGACATGACACAGTGTGCCTAAAACATTGGTCCAATCACTGCAGCATGACTACTAGATGAATGAACTAATGCTGCATGACTGCAGTTCATTTCTCTAAATGCTTGATTATTGTCACCACCCCCTTCAACACTTTGTATTTTAATATTTTTATGTATATATAACATTCAGACTTTTTAAATACAACAAAATATTAGTATTAAGATACTAATTATTAAGATATACTAAAATGTGGGACTCCAATATTATGGT
>NC_039267.1:15000-62260 GCF_003368295.1 Carassius auratus
GATGCACACAGTTGTGCCAGTGTAGAGCGCTCTAAATCACTTACTTAAGAGGTTGCATATCATCTAGTATGCTGCCTAAGTAGGGATGCTGTCTATGCAGGCAGAATACAGCTCACTAAGTTTAGGAACAGATGTGTTGTGCTGTGTTGTTGTGGTACCCTCACTGTGTGTGTGTGTGTGTGTGTGTCTCAGCTGTGATTAGCGCTCACCCCATCCATTCCCTCGATCATCTTCATCACCATCATCATCACTATCACCTCCCGCCGCGTGGCTACCTTCATCACCAGATCGGCCTGAGAGCGCCTGCCACCCCCAGCACGCTCTCAGACAGGCCTCCGTCTGCAGGTGAGAGCGCACTGATGCCGTTAGCATGCGCTGGTTACACGGACGTGCTAGCATGGTCGCTGTGAGTAATGCATCTACTTTAGACCGCTTCCAGAATAGTATCTTAAAAACTGGGCTGAGTTCTCGATCTGAGCTGCAGCTGCAATCCTATCACAAGTTTTGACCTGAAAAGCATCATATTTAAAGTGTACTTCTGTATACTTAATAGCTCCACATTAGCATAATCAAATATGCTTCAGGTAATGTTTAGTTGGACTTCATCACTACTTCCAATTTAGCACACTTTATACCAGTTTGGTGTAGGCTACTAAAGATATAATTGCAGGGTATTTATATTTAAGTTTTAATTTATTTGCAGTATACTAAGCTTGAAATAATTTTATTTCAAATACATTTAAGTATATTTATTTGTCACCAGGGTATAGCCAAGTTTTAAAATAAAGGCTTTAACAGTATTATTTGATGTTAACTACTGTGTAGCATAGTGTGAATGGAAGCTAAAATCTTATTTTCACGAAACAAAATGCTACGTTATTTAACTTCTCCTTTTTGCTATTATAGCGAACGCAACTTTCCAGCGTTTGATTGACAGATAAACCTCACGCTCTTATTTCAAGGTTGTTGTTAATGCTGTGGTTATTTGAACCGTTTCCTTCATACATTCGATTTAACGACTTTAAGTTAAAAGTCCTTGATCATTCAATGGATCTGTGCGTATGCATCCAGAAAATGAGAGAATCATTACACCCCAGCATCTCCTAAAAAAAACTTGTATGTAATCTAGTATAGTAATTTCTGTGTTTTCTGTGTGTGTGTAGAGTCAGTGAGGAATCAGCCCCCTGCACCTGAACCTCCGGTGGCCCCCAGTCAGCCCAGCACCACAGCTGAACTGGAGAAGACCGAGGCGCTGATTACAGAGGAAGAGCCACCGAGCATTAACCCCCCGACGGCCCACGTGCGGCCCACACACCCGCTCAAGAGCTTCGCTGTGCCAGCCGTCACTGTTTCCGCTCATAACCCTGCCACCTATGAGAGCGCATTACCCAGCACCCCTCTGCTGGCACAGCCAGGTCTGTGTACTGAAACACCGCTGTGCTGATAGTTTGACACGTTGTGTAGCTCACAGCATGTTCGTCTGTGTTTCAGTGAAGATGGCGTCTATCGGGACACTAAGTCGAGTTCGAGCTCCGATGGCGGTAACCGTCCCGAGTGCACCTGACCAATCAGAAACCAGCAAGATGCTGGACGTGGTGAGTGCTGGAGACACGTCTCACTTCCTGTGATGTAGAGGTGGACCCCACCGCACTGTAATTCATGAAAACATCTCTTCTTCTTATCATGAACACATTTACATCACTGCTATTTTTATTTTTTATTTTTTTCTGTTTTTGATTTTAAATATTTTTTTTTTTTTTTTTTTTTGCATTTGTATTTTTTCCCTGTTAGCCCTGGTAAGAAATCATATTTTGCATAAAGGAAATGAAGCCTATTTTTAGGACCAGTAAGGTTATATTTTTTTATGACCCATCAGCAGATTTAGTAGCAGAGGGTGTTACTGATCAATTTCAGCTTCGAAGGTGTGCTGTTGTGTTTAAATACTTATAATAGATTTTGTAGTCCATATATATATATATTTGCTAATTTTGTACATTTTCATTAACATTTCAATTTGGTTTTTAAAAATTCATATGAATTGCAGTAGAATAGCTACATTATTTAATATATGTGTATGTGTGCATGTATATACATATATATATATATATATTTGTTTTTTTGTGATGTGAAGTGTGATGTTCTGTGTTATATGAAAGTTTGAACGTGTGTTTAATTTTGATTTCTCTTCTTCTCTTTTTACTCACTGGCTGGCCTAATTTAAATGGTTTTGTCTGTCTTTGTCTATTTTTGAATAACGAATAACTCCAAATAATTTGTTCTATGCTTCTGAAATGCATGCACTTTTGTTTGTTTTGTTGTAGGTTGCACTGTAGCCTCTTGCTTTATACTCTCCCTCCCTCTTCCTCCTCTCACTTTTCCTCTTTCTGCTTGTTTTGTTGACTCTTTCTTTTCTCGATCCTAACTCTAACACGGCTCCTCTGGCATGGCTCTCTCTCTCTCTCTCTCTCAGACGTATGAGACGGATGAACTCTCGGAGGAGATGGCCCATCTGGAGGGTCTGATGAAGGACCTGAACGCCATCACCACAGGCTGAAGCGCTGCAGTCTCACACGGCTGAACTGCGTCCTCAGGAACAACCAGGACATTTGAATGAACACTGATCTCAGATCAGCCTTGAGAATGACTGAAAACAGATCATGCTTCATCTTTCCATCTTGCATGGCAGAGAAATCTGTAAAACATTGAAAACTCAATGCCATTTTCTCAACTCGGATGAACCGTTCCACACAGAAAACGTGTTTTTAATGTTTTTTGGAGAATTGTATTTACGTATTCCATATTTTTTAGCCTGTATGTATTTTCATTGTGTATATGATCATTTTAGGACTTTTATTTCTTAGGGTGAAATGTCACATGCTCAAACATTCAAGAAATGCAAGCAGGATATTTGTTTTTTTTTTTGTGTAAATTATGCATAAAACCATCCTTATGTAAATTGTGGCATTCAGATCAATGCAAAGATGTACATAATGAACGATTACACGTAAATTTGTACATGGATCCATTTTTACATGAATGTTGCATTCAGAAAACTGTTTTCATGTAAATTGCAGATGGGCATTTTTTCAGTTTCAGTAACATCATCTTAGTTGTTGCATTTTGAATTTGAATGCCATTAATTACATAAGAGCAGTTATTGAACGATTCGCAAATAATTTACAGTTATCTCTGTTTGCTCATGACTGTTTCATGGGCTTTTTTGCAGTGTCTTACATCATGTTTAAGTGTTTCATCTCTGGAGAGAAACCTAAATCTCTAGTCTTCAAACGCCGGTAGCATTCAAAGTCTGAATATGCATTGGAAATTTCTACAAGGACAGACATTTACGACCATCTTAATTCAATCCCAGTCCAGTGACATTGATGTTTGGTGCTTCAGAAACTCCTCAAACGTAAGACTTGTGAGAACGGAGAGCGAATGAACCAGTTCCTCTTCCTCAGGACCCTGATGCCTGTTTTTGGGGCCCTGGAGATTCATCATGAAGGAGTTTAATGCCAAGTGACTCTCGGATTTTTGTACTTTGAGAGGTCTATAAATATATATACAATGAACTGCAAATGTTTGCTTACGTGAATACTTTGTACACTCTTAAAAAAAAGGACAATTTTTATATATATATATTCATCTTTCAGTTGGTTTTTATATGAAGATGACACATTGCTTTGTAAACATTTTCCATGTAAGTTATGAATGGTTAAATATTCTGCGTTGTGTTTTCACCGTGCTGTTTAGCCAATCCCTTCTCACAAAGAATGAGCGAAAGAAAATATCAGCAACGATCTCTGTCTTGCTCATGTACAGTTTCTCACGTCATGAATGTCAATGTGGCTGTAACAAGGTCTGCTTATGAATACAGTTGTTGTTTGTGTTTACAATAACGGGGGAAGATTTAAAAAAATAAAAAAAAGGAAAAAAGAAGACACCAAACCATGTTGTATGGCAGGTGTACCGTCAAATGTCATTTGCACTTTTTATATTTTGGATTTGAAACGAATCGCTGATGCCATGTGAAATATGAACCTATTTTATGTAACAATGATGTCACAAGTAAACGGCTGGTTTTAAAGACATTTAACTGTTGGTTATTTTGTTACATCATTAAAGAAGACCATATTTGCATTTTTTTTTTTTCATACTTCAGATACTTGTGCTCTTTGGTTCAATCATGGATTTATTTTAAGTTATTTTACAATGCATTGTAGCTCATTATGTTATCAATGCTTGTTTTGTGCTTTTTCGGACAGCTAGAAGGTGAAAAATAGTTTTTCAATGAAAAGGTTATGAACAAATCAAACTGGACCAAATACAAAGCCCTGTGGGACACCGCTGGCTAAAAACAAAGAACATGGCACTTAAGTCTGAAAAAGGGTTGAATTTAATTTTTTTTTATCATGTTTATATATTTTTTTCACAATGCTAAATTCTAATATTGTATCATTGGCTAATTAACAGTTAGCTAGCAACAGCACACCGGCAAACTAAACCGTAAGCATTAAAAGCAGGTCTCTAAATAGCAACAACTAAACATTAAACACTCGGCACTCATAATTTTGCTTAAAAATTATATATATGTACACATAAATATATATATATATATATATATATTTATATTTCCATGCAAAGCATGCTGGGAACTGCAGTGTTAGTTGTTGACCGCAAAACAAGTGCTGTACTTTCACCCACATAATTTAAACTAATAGACTGCACATTTTAGAGAACTACGTTTATTGAAATCAGTCAAGTTTGTTGTGTAGACCTCAAATAATATTAGTGAGCAAACTGGAAAATGTTTTCCCATTTTCTGAAACCGCTTTTGTTTGATATGATCACATGTATTCTGCTTCAAATGCACTGCATTTACTTTAACACCATGAATAAAAATTACTTGGACAAAATTTGTTAATCACATAAATTTAATTTGCTCAAAAAATAATAATAAAAAATAACAGTACTGACAAAATTATATTACCCTTTCCAGCAAGTGGCATTTTTTATGGCAAACCATTTTACCCATTTTTTCCAAAAATTAGGACTTTCTTAGGCTAAAATATTACCCATGTAAATTTAAGTCGGAGTAATAATCAAACTATTTTCATTTGATGCTTTACAATCAGTAGCCTAAAATAAGTCTGTACACATGGGAGGAAAAAACATTGCTCTACACAGTTACCAAAAAACACACCCAAAACAAAAATCTACATCCCTCATTCAGTCTTACGATTAAGACAATAACAGTAATGTCCTCTGTGTCCGTCAAGATCCTAATTATGCAAACATGGCCACGTCTCCAAAGAATTCTAGGCGCATATTATTATTTTTTGGCACTAATATAGAATGCAGAATGTTTTCAGGAAATCAAATATAGGAATGAAAGCTTTTATTTACAACTCTATAATCTTTAAAATTTTAGCAGAATTGTAACATCTAGACTCTTCATGACATACACTTATAATCATTGCTTTGAGATCCTTCATAATAATTTTTTTGTTAATTTAAAGAGACTCCCGTACCACTATGGATGACGGGAAATATTAAATTACTTTATATACAGCATAAGCAAGGTCAAAAAGGAAACAGGACACAATTTCTGCACACATACAAATATACAAACACACTGATAGACTTCATACCTTCTGTTTCAAAACAAATCATTAAACTCGAAAGTAGTGCCAAATCGAGGTCCAGAACCAAAGCAGGTGAGCGGAGCTGGGCTTTGGGTTCGGTGTGAGCCGCCGGGACAGAGAAGGAAGAGATGCAGGATCTTGGTGGTGCTTTCTGGTTCTAGTTCCTCTGCAGAGAGCTTTGGGCGGCTGTGGTGGCTGCGCTGGCGGCTGCGGTCTGGAAGGTGCGGTTCGTGATGACACCTTGGGAGAATTCCTGCTGTGCCTTCTGGAAACTGGCGCCGGTGCGACGGTAGTGGGAATGAACCTGGGAAAGAATCGCACCAATGACCCAAGAATCCAAACCAGAGAGCCATAGGTTTTCACTCAGAAATCGTGAGTTACTTACCATTTTCAGTAAAATAATCGACAGCGCAGCAGTGGCAGTGAAGAAGGCCGCCACCACCATCATGATGACACCCACCGCTTTGTTTTTGCCAATCTCGTCTATGGCACTAATCCAGCCGCTGTAATTAAATCCACATCGATTAACCAGTTTTATATTGGTTCCTTCTAACTGATGCATTGTTATGACAAATGTATGCATACAATATCATTTTCTATGAAGTCTACTAAATTTTTTTTATGAGTGCATACTTTTTTGTTCTTGTTTTTTGCATTCGCTTTTGTAATGTACTATTTGTTTGATTTAGTTTGAAAAGAAAATTCTAATTTTTTTTATTTTAACTTCCAATTTTCTTTTTTTTTTATCTAATACACACACACACACACACACATATATATATATATATATATATATATATACATATATGTGTGTGTGTGTTAGTGTGTGTGTGTGTGTATGTATAATATATATTATATATATATATATATATATATATATATATATATATATATATATATATATATATATATTAGGGGTGTAACGGTTCACAAAATTCACGGTTCGGTTCGATACGATACACTGATGTCACGGTTCGGTTCGGTTCGGTTCGATACGTTTTAGATACAGCAAAATGTAAAAACATCTCAACTTTTCAGAATGCCGCAAGCGCACCGCGGGTCATGTGACAAGAACTAACCAATCAGCTTCATCCTTTCCCGTAACAACGTTGAGAGCTCAGCCAAGATGAAGGATCAGCTGATCATAGTTGTATATGGATTGCAATTTTGAAATAAATTTAGTAGCAGAGCTACTGCAAGCGATTTTTAGAGCTGCAAATCCATTTATCCTTCGCTGAAATTTCCGCGTCTCATGGAGAGAGCACGTCATTGTTGCTTAGCAAAGACAGACGCCTCATGAGCGCTTCTGCCCGAGCGCTTTGGAAAGGAGGAGAAAGACGCGCTTAGCATTTTCCATGCGTTTTTAGGCACGATATGTGAACGGCCCCAAGGCGCTCGCTCACTCAGCACGCGCTGAAGGCTCATTGCAAAATGTCGAATGCCTTTAACAGACCAGAAATATAAGATCCTAAAATAACCAACAGGTCTGGTGTTTGGGTTGGATTCCCTGTAAGCTATAGTGTCTAAATGCTGCAGGGATAGTTTGCTGCGTGCATGTTTCTCCTTTTTTTCGTCTTTTCCCAGATAGTACTGACGCATATATCCCAGATATTCCCGCTGTTTTTTTTTTTTTTTTTTATTCCCGCTGGTGTACCCTGTCATGTTGCAGATGCGACATACCGTTGTTTTTTTATCCACCACTCTCTTGCCATCACCATTATAGCTTAAAGGGAATCCAAAGTGCACCCAAACACCAGACCTGTTGGTTATTGGAGGATCTTCTCATTTCTAGTCTGTTAAACGCATTGGCTATTTTGCAACGAGCCTTCAGCGTGTACTGAGTGAGCGAGCGCCTGCTGAGTAGCCTAACATAAACATATAAGATGGTGTTTTTTTCTTCTTCGGGAGTGTCAGGGGCGTTGCCTGTTATGTTGTTTGGGTTATTGGGCTACCTTGTTGAACGCATATCATTATATTTCTCTCTCTCTCTCTCTTTTTTTTTTTTTTTCAAATATAATTAATTACTCCAACGAACCGTTCGGTATACATAATGCGTACCGCGTACCGAACCGAAAGCGTCGTACCGAACGGTTCAATACGAATACGCGTATCGTTACACCCCTAATATATATATATATATATATATATACACATATACATACACACACACACACACACACAGAAATAGATAGAAATTATATACATTCTAAGTATATTTAAAAAATGTGATCCAATCATTCCAGGGAGTCTCATAACAATATTTTCATAATAGTCTTAATCTTGAGAAAATTATATTATTAATGGAAGAGAACTGATGAATCAAGCATGTTTCTATCAGGGGTTCAAAGGCTGACAAGCGCTGCTTTAAGAGGGAAAACAAAGCAAGAAGTTTGAAGAGCGAGAAGACGTACTTCAGACAGGAAGCAAGAGTTTTAAAGGAAGTCCAGCAGCAGAAAACCGTTAGTGCAGGAAGAAATACTCGTCAAAGAGACAGAAGAGAAAGTCATCTGTCACACAGGAGAAACACAAAGTCCAGCTCAGAGAAGTTTGGGTGAAATATTCCTTTAATACTCAATAAATGAACATTATTGCCCAACTACTGCCTCAGTAAAGATCACTAATGAACAGTTATGAAGCTGTATAGAGCAATCTCCGCTGTACCTGTTGCCCCATCGAGGAATGCCAACGCTCTGAATCACAGACACGGCGATCTGAGCCAAGAAAATGAAGAAGAAGAAGAAGAAATTGAAGGAGCTGTCGGACCTGAAAGAGAAGGAAATATACTCATCACTGACCATGAAAAAAAACTTAAACATTCAGAAAATCATGTGAAAAATGTGACTGATGTGATTGATGTGACGCCTGACGTGATGTCATGTCACATGACTGATATGATGGGATGTGACTGATGTGGTGTAATGTGATTAATGTGATGTCTGATGTGATGTCATGTCACATGTCTGATGTGATGTCATGTCACATGACTGATATGATGTGATGTGACTGATGTGGTGTGACTATGTGAAGTCATGGAATTTATGTCATGTGACTGATGTGATGTGATGTCATTGATGTGATGTGACGTCATGTGACTTGATGTCATGTGAATGATGTGATTGATTTGATGGGACTGATGTGATGTAACAGATGTTATATGATGTGATTGATGTCATGCCATGTGATTGATATGACGCAAAGCGACTGATGTGCTATGATGTCATGTGATGTGATGGGATATGTCACATATGATGTCATTGATGTGGTGTGACTGATGTGGTGTGAAGTGACTGATGTGATGTGATGTCATGTGGCTGATGTCATATGATTTGATTGAAATGTCATGTCATGTGACTGATGTGGTGTGAATTGATTGATGTGATGTGAAGTGAGTTTGTGTGATATGATGTCATGTGATGTGATTGATATGTCATGTGATATGATGTCATGTGATTGATTATATGAGGTGATGTGATGTGATGTGATGGTCTGAATGCTCTTGTGCTGGAGGAGGCACAGGCTGACCTGAAGGCTTTATAGACCGGTCTGAACCAGCAGAGGAAGGAGCAGGGAGCGAACAGTATGAACCAGAGGATGGACAGGCCAAAGTCCACGCCTGCATCTGAGTTAGTGGTGAACTCAGCTAGACAAGCCAGAACATTCAGAAACAGCGTCACACACTGCCCTGCAAACACACACACACACACACATATTACACAAGAGCCACACATCACATACGCACATTTCAAACTCAATCTGATTAAATACATTATCAAACAAACACATAATATAATGTTTTATTCAGCATTCTATGTTAAAATTGTATTACAGCCACAATATCTTGAAATGAAGTATTTCCAAGTTATCTACATACAATAATGTATATTTTCATATCAGTACTGTTATTGTTAACTAAAACTAATTAACTACTAAACAGTTAGTAAAAGCTATAAAAAATGGTTTTAGATTTAATATAGCTGCGATAAAATTAACTATATTTATCAGATGGAAACGTTTACAACTGAAAAATTTGAAATGCTTTCTTTGGCAACTAACTAAAATAAAATAGGTTTAAGTTGAAAATAATAATAATAATAATAATAAATAAAACTGAAAACTAAACAGGAAAAAAAATTGTTTTTTACTTGGAACAACATTTGGAATAAGGATTGTGTAAAAATAATTTTTGGATAACTGAAATTAATATTAATATCAAATAAGAAAACTATTAGAAGTGTTGCCCTGGCAATCAAGAAAGTTCAAATCCTATATACTTATATATAATTTACTAAAACTAAAAAAAGAATAAAGCAAGGTTAAACAAAATATATATATATATATATATATATATATATATATATATATATATATATATATATATATATATATATACATTTTTTTTACCTTGCTTTATTCTCTTTTTATGAATATATATATGAATGTATTATAACAATTTAAATAATTTAATTTAACAATTTAAATAATAAAAAACTAATAAAAATTACAAAACAATATTACTAAAACTTAAACTACATTTTATTTAAAACTAAAATTATAAACTAAAATATTATGACAGTATGTAATTAATTATAAAATAGCACAGTTTTATGTTAAACAATAAAATAAAATCAGAATTAAGAATTAACTGTAAAAGAAAAAAAAAAAACACAAATACAACTTTGTTTACTTGTATCAACATTCCAAATAAGATCAGGAGTATGTAATAAAAAAATACTTTAGACTTGGCATCAGAGGCCTGTAAACTCACACATCCACAGGTAATAGATCATTTTGCAGAGTCTCTGATGTTCCTGCGGGATCTCCTCAGAGAAGTCCTGGTAGAAGCAAGGCTTGATGGGAAAGAATTTGGGAAGAGGAGGCCAGTTGTTCTGTTTGCCTGAGGAGAACAAGTGTGAGGTGAGACCGATGCCCATATCCCACAATCCTTAGCGGCAACCTATCAAACACTCACAACAAATAAAGGCACCACTGACCTGTCTTTTGATTTCTACATTCACTGTAAGAATTCAGATGTGTGTAAACATAAAATACATTTTCATTACTTTAAATAAAATAAACATCTGAATATAAAAAAATAGATTAATACAAAATATTAAATTATTAAAACTAATACATCAAATTGATACGTTTTAATTACTATTAAATCATATTTTAGTATATTAAAACTTATTTTATTTCAGCTTGTTGACAGTGTTAGTTTATTTTAGCTCTTATTCATATACAAAATGTGTTTATATTTTTATCTTTTCTTTTATATAATTAAGCAGTTATAAAAGACATAAAATATACTGTATATGTGTGTATACATTTTAGTAATTTTGTTGTTTTTGTCATTTTTATATCTTCTTGTTTTTATTTAAACATGATTTAAAAATACTTTTAGTAGTACTTTTAATTTTGAGTTATTTAAGAAGATCAAGTTAAACTAAATGAAAATGAGAAATATACTAGCTGAAATAAAATATTTATTTTTTATTATTATTATTCATTTGACTCAATGTAAAGGTTCCTTTATTCCAAATCATGTTTTTTATGCTTCAGTTTTATTTAACTATAATAACCCTGACTAAAACGTGATCCAAATTATTTAGACATAGTTCAACAAAACAACAAAAATGACAAACACACACAAGAAATTTACTAAAACTTTAACTTAAATTAAAAAGAAAACATAAGATATTAAAATAAAATCTAAATATAAACAAAAACTAGAAGAGTTTATTAATAATAAAAGTCAGCAAAGGGCATCTTTTGGCTTCTCTCCTGAGGGAGGGAGCATCGCGCAAAATATTACTAATGCACGTTTATTCAAAGCAATAAAATAAATACATTCATGCATTTAGCAGACGCTTTTATCTAAAGTGACTTACAGTGCATTCAGGCTAACATTTTTTTACCTAATAGAACTAAATTATACAACATGACTATCTTTGAAAAAAAGTGCATAATGTATAAATTAATGTTTAGAAACCATATATAATCATGTTGCTAGAAAAGGCGATAAATATGGATTCTGAGTGAACGACTTGGTTTTGGTTCTGACATAAACAACTTTCTAATTCTGTAATATTCTAACAAATATTTTGACTGGAGAGGCTAAGAAAAGCAATAAAATGCAATGACCGTGCACCCCCGATAAGGCTGCCTGATGCACATCTAAAACTCGAATGCATTTGCAATTTGAATATTAAAAATTCGATTTATTTGTTTCTGACAGCCGTGGTGTGTGTTACCTGTCTGCCCGCCTCTGTTCTGCAGCTCTTGTTCTCGTCGCTCCAGCTCTGCAGCTTTCTTCTCCAGCTCCTCCTGCTGTTTGTGCAGACTGGCCTGCGCAGCTGCAGCCGTGGCCTGCGCACACAAGAGCCTTATAATCAGACTGCTGTACTGATGTGTGTGTGTGTGTGTGTGTGTGTGTGTGTGTGAGGCGCTGACCTGTGGACTGGGCTCCACTGACGGCTGCAGGACGGCGGGCTGAGACGGGCCGCTGGAGGCCGGGATGGTGCTTCCCTGATGGATAAAAACATCAGTTACTGGGATTTTAATTCATGGTAAAATGCAAACCTCTGGTATTTTGTTTCATATTGCTGCTGGAGCTCAAATACATCACTTGGGGTTGTATCTGGAGAATTTAAAACTGTTTTACAGTGGAACAAATGAGTTTAACGGTGGTAAAATCAGCGGAGCTCATAAGAGCACAGTTCTGACTCTGCTCAAGACATTGATCTGACACGATCTCTGAAGGAGATCTCGACTCACCGTCACGGTGTGGCCTTCAGGAAACGGATTGAAGTTGTCAATGTGATCGATACCAGAGCTGGTCACCTGCGTGACAGACGGATCCTGAAAGAGATGAACACCATCAGCATCAACACATTTATATTTAGTCATTTAGAAGACACTTTTATCCAAAGTGACAATGGCAGCAATCAAAATCAGAGTTTATTCATTTTAAATATGTATATTAATAATCATTTAAAACCAAATTAGTGCTGGTGCTTTAGCAAAGAAATTTTTCAATTAATACAATTACTAACTTCTTATATTAAGTATGATATATTTGTATTACTTCATGGATGCAGGCCAATTGAAAGCATGATATATGAGTGTTTTACTGTGTCACATGCCTCAATTACATTACACAGAGAGTTCGATAGGTCACAGTCATCTGATAATATTTGACAAGCCTCTGTAGTCACAGGGAGGAACATTCACTGATTATTACTCATTAATCAGGACAGGCCTCTACAGGAAGACACATAGAAGACAACGCTTCCTTCATCCTCAGAAAAACCCAGGACAAGTCAAAGAGTCAAATCATGAGAAACCAACTTCACTGAAGGGTCTCGTTCCAAACATTTTAAGCAAAAGTACGATATGAGCACTGCATCTGACATTGTGTCTCTGCAGTCTGTCCGGACAAACACACCTGCCCTCACCAGACCAACACCTGACATTAATGACTACACACTTTATCAGAAAGAGACATTTTGGTATATATATTTTTTTGTCTTTGTGATCTTTTGTAATATTATCTGCATTTTAGTCTTATTTATAGTAAAACCATGTCACAGTGTTAAGTTTAAATAATTGTCTTTATTTCAATGGGATGGAAAAATACAAATCATCTACAATGCTATGAGGCCGTTTATTTATATGGCACATTTCATATTCAACCTGCGTTAGATAAAAGGTTTTAAAATAATCGTAAAAATATCTCAACAATTAAAAATTCTTAAAAATGTATTCAAAATGAATTAAAATAGTTAAGAATACGAACAATTATTCATATTACTGGAGACGTTAATTAAAATAAAAAAAGCTCTGAATCAAATTTTTTGTTTTCATGCATGAATTAACATTTAATTTTAATTAAACTACAAGAGCAGCCTGTGATGAGTCTGTGTGCATCCATCACTTCAAATGTCAAATAAATTGAGAGAAAACAGTTATTTCACAATATTACTGCATTTTTTTTATAAATGCACCCTTAGATGTTTTACAAAAATTATTTCAGCAAATTATAATTTAATAATAATAATAATAATAATTGATATTATAAATAAATATGTTTAAAATTTTATAATATTAAATATAATATTATAATTAAATTACAATGAATAAAAATTGAGAGTGCATCATGTTATATTTTTTACTTTTAAAACTATGAGTGGGACTAAAGCTAAAACGACTTTACATTTAATTGTAAAAGGAAACTAGAAGGCTGTTAGATAACACAGTCATAGTAGTATTAAAATAATGTGTGCATTTTCTGCTAAATAAGACCTAAAATCTGAGAAAGCACAATATGTAGAATAGAAGTATTTTATCATTAGAATTTGTAGTATTTTAACATGAAATGACACACTTATCCTTTAAATGTGTGTAAGTGCATGTTACTTTTTTTCATCAGATATAAAAGATGTCTGAAGTTCAACTAGCTGGGTCTGGGTCAATGACATTATTGAGTATTCAGATATCTGAACCTTTAACTACTGAATCTTTATCAGCAGATCGAGCGATGGTAAGACTGAAACACTGACGCCTTCAACAAACACTGCAGAGCATCTCTCCACACACTTCCCTACAGCCATGACAATCAGTATTATTACGCCACACCTCATGAAATATGATATACCACGTCATAACTGTCCCTGACACTTCCATGAATCAAAAGCATCTGACATAGCAGAACATCACTGCTCAAATCAGTGAGAATGACAGCACAACAAACAGAGCGAGAGAATAACTATCCCAGGAAAACTAGTGCAGCCTGTGATGAGTCTGTGTCTGTGTGCATCAGTCTGCAGCTTACACTTAATACACTTCAAGTTTAAATCTATTGAGAGAGAAACCACTTATTTTCAGTTATGTCTTTACAGTATTTTTCTCCAAATAAATGCAGCTTTGGTGAGCATAAAAAAACTTCTGAAATGAAATGTTTAGTGGTTAAACTCAGATTATTGAAGCATGTTAGAATTCCATAATAATAATAGTAATGTGCATGTATAATTTAAATATATCATTATCATTATAACTAAATTAAGAGTATAAATTAAGAGATTACATGCAATATTTTTATTAAATTGTACTTTTACCAAAAAGCAGAACTATTAAAGTCAACTGCAAAAAGAATCATAAATATTAATTATTATATTATGTATATATTTGCTTATTATTGTTTAATGCATGTCAACATGTGATGTTGAGTAAAAGTGCATGTGTCAAATACCCTGTAAATATTACGATCTGTGAATAATATAATATAATGCATAATTATAATATAATGCAACATGTTTATTATTGTTGTTTTATTGCATTCCATGTTTTTACGTTTATAAATTGTGCAACTGCAAAAAAAAGGGAAGAAACATGTAATATACATGCAATAGGCATTATATATGTACACTTATTTTATTCACATACATTTTAACCTAGAATTGAATAACTTTTTACAAATAATAATAATAATAATAATAATAATAATAATAATAATAATGTTAGTTAGTAAAATATACCACTGTGACTTTTTGCATTGTATATTTTATCATCAATCATCTAAGTTATTGTTGGAAAATTCACTTATTCCACGTTTCACTTGTTGTGAAGGAAGCATATTGGCAGCCCTGCATGTACTGATTTAGAAATAGGAGTTGTTTTGAAACGCGTTTCCGCTTGATCATGCGGCGCGTGAAGAAGAATCGCAGGTAATTTAATCATAGCCTCACAGAGACTCACAGATCTTCATCAGGCAGTTATTATAAAGATATTACAGAGCTCGAGTCTGTTTTGATATTAACAGGAGTGGCGCTCTGGCCTTCAGCGTGTCACCAAACCTGCGCGGATCCACCCTTCACCAGCGACATCTAACTAACTAACTAACTAGCTAGTTAGTTAATTAATTAGTTAGTTAGTTAGTTAGTTAGTTAGCGCGGGATCGACCCTGATACGTCCGCATCCGAACCGAACTCATCTGAACTAAAACTCCCCATCAGCAGTACAAACCCCACTGAACTCCCCCAAACTTCAGCTCAAAGCGGTCCTCCCGTGTTCCTCACCTGGAAGGGATTGACGTCGACTGGATCTTCAAACGGGTTGGAGTCAAATCCCGACATTGTAAGGTGCTTTATCCGTCTTTAGAGTCTAAACTGAGCGGCACCAGAGCTGCGATCGTTGCTGTTTCCTCTCTGCACTTCCGCACTGACAGCGTGATGCGCGTGCGCTGCGACGTAGACGGATGTTCGGTTTATTTATTTATTTATTTATTTATTTATTTTTATTATTATGCTTTAAACGACAGATACAAAACAATACAACAGACAATATAAATCCACTGTAACAAAGGATAAACTAAATAATATAAAATCATAATAATAAATAAAAGACAAAAACAAAAATGCAATCATAAGCAAGCATGACCTTTACATTACTCATATAGTTTTAAATATAGAACACAAACGGACAGTTTTAATCGCCTTTCTATTAGTACTATGTTGGATAGTACGCAAGTAATTTTGCAACTCTTTATAAAACGCTGTAAAACAGTTTTTTTTTGTACACTTATGAATGTGAAGCCAACAAAATAAATAAATTAAATGTAGACGGATGTTCGTTTTACGTGTTCAACTGTAACATTCTGCAGAGCAAACATTGTATTAACAAATGAAATGTTCTGATTGTCCGTTTCATCCAACATAATTTATACAGTTGTACTTGTTTTGTAAACATGTAAAGCATACAGGCTGTCATAGCATAAAAATTATTAAAATTATCTTTTAACATGTATTTATTTTATAGTTTGCACAGTTAAACCGGTTATAATTTGTTAAATGTTGTTTATTATTGAAGTACTTTATACTCTTTGTTTTAATTATACTAAATGAAGTGTTATCTCTGTCTCTATTGTTTTATAATATTAAAATAATTATTTACATTTGCATTTTACATTTAGTCATTTAGCTGACGCTTTTATCCAAAGCGACTTACAAATGAGGACAATAGAAGCAATCAAAATGAACAAAATAGCTATGATATATAAGTGCTATAAAAAGATTCACACAGTGCACATAGCAAGGACTTTTAAAATTATATAATAAATAAAAAAGAAAACAGAATAGAAAAAGAATAGAGAAAGCTATTGTTAAAGGCCTTTTTGCTTTTGTTAATTGCATAATAAATAAATAAAAAAATAGAATACAAAAACCTAAGAGAGGATACTGTTTTTTTTTTTAAGAAATCAATCAGTTAGTAAATGGTGGTAAACGGGCAGGTTTTTAAGAATATAATTAAAATAGAGAATGCTAGAGTTAGAGCGTCAAATAGAAATGGAAGATATGTGTTTTTAGCATAGACTGTATAAAAACAGGTTTCTTGTCGATTATTGAAGATTATAATATTAATTATTATATAAAAACTATGCGTTATATATTTAACCTATTAATTCGGTTAACGTAATCTTCCAAAATATACTTCAGATTAAATAATCCGAATGGCCTAGATATGCATTTAAAAAAATATTCTAAAATAGGAATAATATCTATTTACATCTGAAGGCTCGTGATTGGTTGGCTGGCTGTGACGTCACCTACGTGACTGTCAACGTCGCAGACATGGCGGAAGTGAAAGGTGAGTTAAATCTCTGACTGTATATTTCATTCGGTATTTTACGCAACATTCGCTTCACACACAGCGCGAATGATTCAGAGTAAAAACAGACTGGCTGTCGCTGTCGATGATTTGAGTGTTGTTTGGATGGATTAGTTATTTGATGCTGCTGGATTTGAGCGTGTAAGCGTTTCTCATCAGTGAGATCCACAGCCATCCATTAATTGATTCGAACTACGGCAGGAGAACGCGTGTTTTCACAATCAGATGTGTGTCCTGTCTGTTCGCAGTGTTTCCTTTGTGCTGTGTGGTGCAGAGCTATGCCTGGGGTAAAGTGGGTCAGGACAGTGAGGTGGCCCGCCTGCTGCTCGGTGGAGACCCTCAGGCTCTCATAGAGGAGACCACACCATACGCAGAGGTACAGGACCAGGCCTGAAGAACTGATTACTGCAGGGATTCTCATCTGCTGACCTGCACACACACTCACACACACTCATACAGACTCATACAGACTCTCAGCCAAGACAAGAAGCCCAAACATGAATAGATTAGCTCTCTACAACATTCTTTCAAATTGTTAGAAATGTCATAAAATAAATTACGGATAATTATTATTATAATTATATATTTTTTTGTATATCCTCCATCCCTTGAATAATTCACCCAATGATAATAATAATAATAATAAATATTTTATTATTATTGCTATTATTATTATAATAATAATAATTATTATTATAAAAAAATATATTTATTGAATTATTAATATTCAATTAACAGTTTAATTTTATTAATATAACATTACTTATTAATATTATGTTTAAAATAAAATATTAATATGAATTTTAATGTCTACTAACAATTAAAATAGTATATATATAATTTTAATGATTTGAATTAATGTTAATATTATTATCAAAAATAAATAATAATTATTACTATTATTATACATGTATAAAAATGTATCATTGGTGTCAACTCACCGTTATTTATATAGCGCTTTTTACAATGCAGACTGTGTCAAAGCAGCTTTACAGTATTAAAAAAGGGAGAGAAATAGTGTACCGGATGAGACCGCAGCTTAATTCTATACAAAGTGTACAATATAAGTGTAATAATACTATTGCTTTTGTTGTTTAGTGACTATTTTTGTTATTTTTGTAATAATAATTAAATTAGTAGTAGTAGTAGTAGTAGTAGCATTACAATATTAGTGGCAGTAATAAAAAACTAAATATTATGCAGAGATAATCAAACTTTATTATTTTTGTTGTTGTTATTATTATTTTACACCCTACAATGATAAAAAATAAAAGACTCACAGCTGAAAGAGAGACTTTCAAATTGTGCGAGTGTGAATATTAGTATAAAAAAATTTTTATTTTAATTATTTGGCTTCTTTCCAACCAGTCGTTGGTCTTTTTGTTATTTCACTCCTTTGCTTGAATTTTTTGGATTCTTTTTTAAAGTGAGACCATGTCAATAATATTAACTAGCAACAAATAATTTGTTCTAAACCTATTCAACTAATAAAAAAATGGACATTTCAGTGGCCATGGGTTTGTGAAAGAAAAAGCAAGTATTATACAATCCTTGTTCATCCTGTGTGTTTGTTTACTGTGCGGCTGTGAGCAGACTTGAACACAAGCACAAGTGTCTCTGATAACAACAGCTCACTTAAAGGTCAGCGTGACATTCACTTCATGTCACAGTCTATTAATAAAGCCCCTGCATGTGTTCAGATGTGTTTACATGTTGTATAAATAACCATCTTAAAGGAGCGTTTTGACATTATAAAATTAGGTTTTTGGTATATATATATATATATATATATATGTGTGTGTGTGTGTGTGTGTGTGTGTGTGTGTGTGTGTGTGTGTGTGTGTGTGTGTGTGTGTGTGCATTGTGTGACATGATATATGCACACACACAATTGTGTGATCATTCCATCTTCGTTTTCTTTCAAGCTATGGATGGGTGCTCACCCCAAAGGAGACGCTCTCATCAAGGACAACAGGATATCCCAGAGGACCCTGGGACAGTGGATTGCAGATTTCCCAGGATGTCTGGGGTCAAAGGTCAAAGACACATTCCACGGGCAGCTCCCGTTCCTTTTCAAAGTGCTGTCCGTCAACACGGCTCTGTCCATCCAGGCACATCCCAACCGGGTGAGACTAGAGACCGTTTCCCTAATTAAAGTCCTGTTATACACTAATGCTTGCATTACAAGGATTCATGGTTATTTTTTGTGCTTTCAAAAAAAAATCTGTGTTCCGTGTTCTTAAGTGCAGAAATTTAGGGGAGCAATGAAATGTATCAAACAATGTATTTTCCCTCAATAAAGGGATACAAGGGAGACATTTACAAGCAAAATTATTTCATTTTAAACACTAGATTTTCTATGACTACTGCTTTTAACTTTATTTAATAATTAAGTATTTGCAGGCCTCCTCATATATTTATGTATATGTGCATATATATATATATATATATATATATATATATATACACATACAGAGCATAATAAATATATATATATATATATATATATATATATATTGTGTTTGTGTGTGTGTGCGCGTGCGTGCGCATACCTCCTGTTTGAGATCAGTAACATTTTTATGTTTAATTTAATTTTGTAGAAAGTTAAATAATTATGTAAAAAGTTGAACCTCATCAAGGCTTTATTTATTTGAACAAAAATACGGGAAAAATTTTTCTGAATTATTATTACTATTTAAAATTGCAGTTTTCCATATTAATATACTTTAAATAATAATTTTATTTCTGTGATCAAACCTGTATTTTCAGCATAATTATTCCAGTCTTCAGTGTCACATGATCCTTCAGAAATCATTCTAATAAGATGATTTATTATAGATGTTGGGAAAATTGTGCTGAATTATTATTTTTTGGAACATGTGATACTTTTTTCAGGATTTTCTGATGAATAAAAAGTTAAAAAGAACAGCATTCATTTAAAATCTAGCAAAACACACTAACGTTCAAATGCTTGCGGTCAGTACATTTTGGGCAAGAAATTAATTCTTTTATTCAGCAATGTGTTAAATTGGAAAAAAACCTAATAGTAAAGACTCATACTGTTAGAAAAGATTTTAATTTTTAATAAATGCTGTTCATTAATTGTTGTTAACCGACAGGAATTGGCTGCTCGACTCCATGCACAGTTTCCTGAACATTACCCAGACAACAACCACAAGCCGGAGATGGCCATCGCTCTCACACAGTTTGAAGGTCTCTGCGGCTTTCGGCCGATGGATGAAATCTTGGGCTTCCTCAAAAGTAAGTTCAGTGAACTGACTGAAAAAAAAACAGTCAGATAAGCCAAACTCAAAAATGAATCCTATTTATGCTGTTTTTAATATTTAATATGATGCCACATGCACTTTTACAACTTGTTTGAACTGAAATGTGTTAGTGTGTGTACACAACTGCCCTAAAATGATAAAAATAAACCTAGTGCTTGTCACACAGCCCCTCCCACAATTTTTGATTGACACTAGTGTTTTACCTTAGACACGCCCTGAATGACTGTCATCTACTTAAATGGGTTTATGTTCATGTGAATCATTTGTGATCCAGCTTCACCCACAGGAGAAACGAGTATTTGCAAATCGCCTTTCCTAATAACTTGGTGGTTAGCAAGTTTCTCAGTGTGGCTAAAGTAAACAAGATTCATGAGAACAGCTTGTCAACCAACGGAAGAGAGGGGCGGAGTCAGCTGAGCTCATTAGCATTTAAAGGAACATGCACAAAAACGGGTTGTTGTGTGCAGAGCTACTTTTGACAGGGTAAAAAGGGTATTGTTTTACACCACCATTGAGAAATTTTAAAGTATGTTATAGACTTTCATTAAGACTCTAAAGAATCATATCAACTTGTGGAAAGTGGGCATCTGATGACATTAGAGAAGTTTAATGTGTTGCATCAAGCATTTCCCATTTTTCCAGATGTCCCAGAGTTCCGTGCGCTGGTCGGTAACGAAGCCGCTGAGGAGCTCCAGAGCGCAGACGGAGACCCGGGCCGGACGTCTCTCGCTCTGAAGAAATGTTTCACCAGGATGATGAACTGTGAGAAGAAGCTGTTCGTCGATCAGCTCAACATGCTGGTCAAACGCATCTCAGAAGAAGGTGAGAGGAAACCCTGCAGCGCTTCCACTCCCTCGTGTTATGTCATGTTATTCACCTTTCACCGGCTCTGTCCCGTCAGTTCAGGGGAAACTCGTCTGACCTGTTCTTTTGTTCCAGAGGCTGCAGGTAAAGACACCTCGGGAAGTAATGGAGAGCTGCTACTGCGGCTGCATTCCCAGTATCCGGGGGACATCGGATGCTTTTCCATTTACTTCCTGAACCGTATCGTGCTGCAGCCGGGGGAGGCCATGTTCCTGGGAGCAAATGAGCCTCACGCTTATCTGTCTGGAGGTCAGAGGTCACCACAATACTAATATAACACGTTTGAGCCTTTTACCATGATAATACCATGGTATATTTTTGTAGAGTCTGAAAAAAAATCAATTGTTGTGTAGTTGTATTTTTTGTGAAATATGTTTATTTTTATTCACTTATTAACCCATTATAATCAATTAATATTAATATATTCCATGTTGGTTGCATTGTGCTTGGTTGTTGGTTTTTGTGCAATATATTAATTAATATTCACTTAATAATAAATCATATTTTCTTCATATTTATTAATTTTCATTTAACCCATGTAGGTTGTGTATTTGTTGTTTTTTGCTAATTATATTTATTAATTTTTCACGAAATAATCTGTAATTTTTTTTAATATTCCATAATATTCATCTATTCCATCTATGTTTCATAGTTTATATTTTTGATCAAGTATAATCATTAATTTACACTTAATAATAAATAATATTTTATTGAATTTTCATTAATATTCAAATGTTCCTTTAAGTTAAGGTATAGTTTTTTGTTAAAAATATATTTGTTAATATTCATTTATTAAAATATTACTCAATAATATTACTTAATATTAATTTATTCCATCTAGGTCATATGGTTGTACTTTTTGTGTAATATATTTACTAATATTCACTCAATAATTTGTAGTATTAATTTAATATTTATTTATTCCATGGAGATTTCGTAGTTGTTCTTTTTGTGAAATATATTAATTAATATTCAGTTGTTACTTGAAGGTTGTAATGTTGTTTTTGTAAAACAAATATCCATTAATGTTCATTTAATATTCATTAATTCCATGTAGGTTGTGTAGTTGTACTATATATTTATTATTATTTATTTAATTGTCCATCATGTTCATTTAATACTAATTCATATTACTTTTAGGATTCTCATTAATATGCAATCTATTCCATGTGTAACTGACTGGCTCCTCCAGACTGTGTGGAGTGTATGGCGTGCTCTGATAACACCGTGCGTGCCGGACTGACTCCCAAATACATTGACGTGGACACACTCTGTGAGATGCTGAATTACAGCCCGGCTCCAGTCAGTGCCAAAATCTTCCCCTGCATACGGGACAACGCCGACCCCTGCGTCTACCTCTACGACCCTCCAGTGCCAGACTTCACCGTCATGAGAATACAGGTGCGCCAGACATTTACACATCTATTTCACATTTATCCTTATTTAAATTATATCTTTTCTTTTTCGGGTGAACTGTCCCTTTAAGAGTGTAAAAGGATAGTTCACCAACCCCCCTAAAAAATTATATTTGTTGATATTTGAATGTTATATTTTGGGGGGTGAACTGTCCCTTTAAGAGTTTAAAAGGATAGTTCACCCCCCCCCCCCCCCACCCCCCAAAAAATGCTATTTGTAGATATTAAAATTATTTTTTGGGGGTGTGAACTGTCCCTTTAAGAGCTTAAAAGGCTAGTTCACCCCCCCCCCCCCACCCCCCCTTAAAAAATTATATTTGTTGATATTTGAATGGTATATTTTTGGGGGGTGAACTGTCCCTTTAAGAGCTTAAAAGGATTGTTCACCTCCACAAAAATGCTATTTGTAGTTATTTAAATGATATTTTTATTGATGGATGAACTGTCCCTTTAAGAGCTTAAAGGGATAGGTAACCCCATCCCCCTTTTTTGGGGGGGGGGGGGTGAACTGTCCCTTTAAGAGTGGTGTTATATTATATTATCTTCAGATCCCCGCCTCGGCGCAGCAGTACACTGTGAGCGCGCTGGACTCCGCTGGCATCCTGCTGGTCATCGACGGAGAGGCGGTCGCCACGTCTGCTGCGGCCCTCTCTGACATCACTCTGACACCAGGCTCTGTGCTTTTCATTTCAGCCAATGAGAGTGTCTCTTTAGAGGTGACATCATCGTCGGGCATGACCATGTTCAGAGCCTGCTGCTTACTGTAGGAGACGTCCGCTTCATAAACGTTGATCTGTTCTGTCCTGATCTAAACCAATGGTTCACGTAGAAATCCTGGTCCCATGTTTTTGGCTTCATCTGGGATGAACATGCATGATGAATAACCTCTATTTAAAGGAACAGTTCACCCAAAAATTTAAATTCTGTCATTTACTCCAAAACCGTCTCATTCTTCCACAAAAGAAGATATTTTAAAGAATGTTGGTAAGCAAATCGTTTCTGGTCCCACTGACTTCCTTATGTTTTTCCCACACTGTGGAAGTCAGTTTCACTAGCAACTGTTTGCATACTTAGAACAACTTGAGAGTAAATGATCACATAGTTTTCATTTTCGAGTGAGCTATCCCTTTAAGTTGGAGTATTATGATGACATTTAGTGTTAAAATAGCTATGCTTAATCATTAAATAAAATATGTAATGAAACTTGATGATTGAATTATGATTCTGCAACATGAAAACCTCTGCATGTTCTTTTGAAATTTGTAAAAGTATATAATTCCATTGAGTCGACATGAAATGCTGTTCGCACCATTTTACTTTAATAATGTGACATTTACGAGAAAAAATAAATAAATGTAGGATGGAATTCGGTTGGATTATAAAATATGTGTGTTCCAGAATGAAGTCAGACCAGAATGAGAGTTTAAACCACCAGCATTAAAGCAAGTTCATACAAAGAGGAGTTTGCAGTAAATGTACTTACCCTCCGCCCCTTTTATGATGTAGATGAGTTTTGGAGAAATGTGGCATTACGTCACTTGCTCACCAATGGAAAGTGTTGCCAAGTCAGCGGTTTTCTCTCAGAATTGGGTTACTTTTACACTGTTTCCGCAGGTTGTTTTTCATGTCAGCTCCAATAACGTGATTTTTAACCCATGAAATGCCAAAAAACATGCATTTTACCCCAGATACGCAATTTTTACAGGGTTAGTTTTGAGTAGCAAATTTGGGCTGGTTATGTTGTGAAAACCTGGCAATGTCTGCAGTGAATGGGTGCCGTCAGAATTAGTCCAAACATGTGACATAAACATCTCCGTAATCCACACCACTCTCTTGAGAAATGAAAACTGTGTTTGTATGAAACAAATACATCTTTTTTTGACTTTTTTTAATTTTTATTATAAAATATGAATTACTTGTGGATCATTATGATGTTTTTATCAGCTGTCTGGACTCTCATTCTGACGGCACCCATTCACATCCATTGGTACATTTCTCCAAATCTGAGGGTGAGTACTATTTCAGCTAATTTAAACTTTTGGATGGACTATTTCCTAAAGAAAGTAAACAAAGTCAGTTTTGATTTCACGTTGGCACATATAAATGCATGGATGCATGATCACTCACTTTTGGCTGCAAGATATGAACATTTTATTAAACAAAATTTGTTCCATCAGAGATTTTTTGCATAAGGATGCAACACCTTTTGCATGTGTTAAAAAAAAAAGAACCCAAAAGGAGGACAGTAGCAATTTTACTTTTACATTAAAACCTGGTTAACATACACTTGAGATCAATTTGAACATTTTACACACCTGTTTCTTGGTATTACTGCTAAAGAACAATGAGTCCTTGTTACGGATGCACTCTTCCATGGTAAAAGAGTTTTATTGAAGCAGTTGTTGCTAAACGAAGCACTTCTGTGACAGACACAAGTTTTGTGATTTGATTACCAGTGCAACTGATTTTAAAAATAACCCTGCAAGTGTTTTCATATATGTTAAACTTTGTTACCGATTTGTATCCTCCCTTGTAAGTGGCTGTATGGCTTGATCTGTGGTTATGCTTTATTGCTGTAGTTACTATTTGCACTAGCAGTGTGGAGAGCACAAAGGATGCTGGGAATTACCGGCGTCCTGATGTTTGTTTACTGTATTTTGAGTGGCCTCTTCAGATTCGTACATGTTAAATCAGAAGACTGACCTCAAACGTGTTGATTCCTGGGATTCTTTCTATATTTTGGGAGCCGTGTTATTCTGAAGTGTTCTGGGATCAAAGCATGCGAAGGATGAATGAATGTACAGTATGGTGCTTTCTGAGCTGTAATGGAGCATGTGTCTGATAAGAACAACTCTGTATGTAATCCCTAATAAATAACGATTCTGTAACCTTTAATCTGTACATTTCTGAATTTTTTTATGAGCTGAACTTACACAACAGGTTTCCCAGACAAAGGTTGCGTTCCCCATGAATCATTCAGCCTCAGCTGATTGTTTGCTTTTACACACTTCCTGTTCTTATGCTGTTCCTTTTGGATGGAGTTCAAGTAGGATATGAAAGCAACGTTTCATAAAACAATGCGTTTTGGAGTAGATGTCATGACCGCGTTATATTTCAAAAGTCTGTGCATAGACTTACAAGACATAATGAAGATATTAAAAATGCAAGAATTGCAGTCAAAAAATGTCTAAAGCTTTTATAATTATTTAAATATTAGTTTAATTATGATTCACCATTGGTATTGAGTTATTGATAACCTCTGTATGTTACATGTGAAATTGGTTTTAAAATGTTTTAACAATTTATTTTACTAAGCAAATTTATTAGGTTGTGAAGATCTAGTCCTGATATGCAAATGAGGGTTAATAATTGATCGCTATTGGCCCCATGCCAAATTCAGATTATCGACTATTAAAAATTAATTAAAATAAGAGAAAAAAAAATGTTAATAAAAAAATTTAATAAAATAATTTCAAATAATATATAAATAATTTAAATATGTAACTCATCAATAGTTATTGATAAAAGCTGAGCACCAATCAGTATATTAGTGATTTCTGAAATTATAAATTATATACTGTAAATAAATATTTTATGAAAGTAAGATTTGAGAATTAAAAAATAATAATAATGATAATAAATAAAAATATTAGCCTTTAAAATTACATAAATATAATCAAAATACAAATAAAATATATTAATACAATTTATTAAATAACTAAAATATAAAAACTATTTAAATAAATTTTTTTATTAAAAAAACATAAATATATAATTCGTTGATAACCATAACCATACAAAATATTACCAATAAACAATATTACACAAATAAAAGCATCTTAATCAGATGTCAAAACGTTAATTTACTCTTTCTTCTCTTGCAACGCTCAGCGCTTTACTGAAACACACACATAAACCGCTCCAGATCTGATTGACAGCTGCAGTAGCCAATGAGTCGAGAGTAAAAATGTGCTGATGAATCTGATTGGCTGTGGGCTTGAGGGCCCAGTCGAGCTTCTGCAGGGCTTTTACATCCCATAGACTATAAAAACAGGTACGTCCTCTAGCATTATGGGCTGATTACTTTTGGATTACTTTTCTAAACTGTCAATCATTTTGAAACATTTTAAAGCAGGCAGGGTAAGCCTCACAGAAGTGCTCAACACTGATTACTGACAGACTTTCAGAAGTTTTTATCGCTTAAATTAAGACTAAGCACAACTTTAGCACCTCTTTACTTTGTGACGGTTCTGAGGTTAATCACAATTTTAAAAATCATAAGAAATATTATAGCTATGATTTGTTTTGTTTTTTTGTTTTTTTATCAAATATTTGCATATCTATGACAGGAAACACTGGTATCTAACACTGCCTTTGAAAAACAGTTAATCTAAAAAAAAAAAGCATGTACATAAACCCAAATAGAAAATAAAACAGTAATCAAATAAACACGTGCCCTAAACTTCTGAAACATTGGTGTCTTAAATTTTTTGAGAAAATGTGTGTGTGTGTGTGTGTGTGTGTAAATATTCAGATGTAACCCACTTTATAATCGTAAATATTTTCATAACTAACTATAATTTAATTACACATTATACATTTATTTAAACTACTGATTCCCCAACACTGACAATAAGTAACATTTAAGCAAAAATAGATTATTATAAAAAATTAATAGATACAAGCATTAAAATAACTGGTTCCTATTGCAATACATTTTAAAATTTCATTTATTCCTGTGATTCAAAGCTTAATTATTGACAGCTAAAAAAAACAGTTTTTAACGTTAATATTGATAAGACCATTATTAAAACTGATTATCAGCATATTCGAATTATTTCTGAAAGGTAATTTTCATACAATTATGAATAAATAATAGGAATAAACTATTTATATTTTAGGATTTGAGAATAATGCTCAGAAATGCTGGTGATAGGCTAACTTTTTATCAAAACACAAAGATAAAGGCTTGTATAAACGCTTGACTCGTACAACCGTATAATTCTGCACATTTGTCGCGGTTGGTTATGATTTTGTTTTTAAAACCTAAACCAGTTGTTTCTAAATAAAAAAACACAGGAGAGGGTGAATGCAGTGAGAAGGAATCCACCTTTTCATTTTAAACTTAAATGAAGATGCGCTTCTTCTACTACGGCGAAGGTTTCCTCATGAATATTAATTACGTGACGTGACGTTCGCGAGTATTATGAGCTGATTGGCTTAAGGACAAGCGTCGGTAGGCGGGCGCTAATCGACAGGCGAATGAACAAACGATTATGATGGCGATCATTTTTAATGATTGGACGCTCCTAGCGGGAAAGCCACCGAGACTTCTACATGTAATAACGACATCAGGTCGCTTTTATTGTTAAAAAAAAATAATACGAACGTATTACTGTATATATATTTTTTAAGTATTTGTAAAATCACACTGGTGCATTTTATAAAGTAGGTTTCATCTTAATTTTTTTTTAATCAGCGCTTTTATTTTGAAAAGTGACCTTGGGGATTTATTTATGGCGCAGAATAACGCGTGTGTGTATGTTTATGTCAACAGCCGCCCTATAATTTACGTCTGATCATAGACACGTTCTACTGCGACTCATCTCACTAGTGATTGTGACAGAGAGCTGCTCCTGTCTCTCTCTCTCAGATTTGGGTCTCTCTGATTTGTTTTAAGCCACACGGAATCACGCGAGGGTTCATATCGTCTCAGGGTAAGTCATATATAACAATCCATATTCAAAAAGGGCTGCTGATCACGTATTTACGTATTTACATATTATTGCACCATCTTATATATTAAATATGCTTTAAATTAAATGCATTTGCAGCTCCTCTGAAATGAAAGTGCAAAATGAGCATATAAATCACTAGTGTTTTATAATTTTATTACCATATTTTTTTAGCGTTGTATAATTAATATACTATTGCAGTTTTTATTCTTTTTTGTATTTTCCTTTTTCATATATATTTAAGTTTGAGTAATTTTGTTGTTATTTTTTAATGTCTCTATACATTTTACTATGATTTAGCTATTTTAGTTCTTGAAATTAAAATTAAAATGAGAAATGTTGCATTGGCAACTAAATCATATAAAGGCAGTTCTATGTATAATCTACAGTATGTATGTAGTATGAACTAAAATTTGTGATTATAAGGGATCTCTTTAAATTTCTATCTATCTATCTACTATATATATATATATATATATATATATATATATATATATATATATATATATATATATATACAGTCATGGCCAAAAATATTGTCACCCTTGGTAAATATGATCAAAGAAGGTTGTGAAAATTCTTCTGCATTGTTAATCCTGTTGATCTTTTATTTAAATAAATTCACAAAAATGTATCCTTTCATTGGATAATAAAAAATTTAAATGGGGGGAAATATCATTATGAAATAAATGTTTTTCTCTAATATTCTAATATTTCTCATATTACCTTTATATTACATTTACATTTATTAATTTAGTAGACGGTTTTATCCAAAGCGACTTACAGATGAGGACAGTGGAAGCAATCAAAAACAACAAAAAGAGCAATGATATATAACAAGTCTCAGTTAGCTAAACGCAGTATACTTAGCTTCTAAGGAGCTTTAAATAATATAATAAATAAAAAGAAAACGGATAGAATAGAAAAAGAATAGAGCCATCTAGTGTTAGAGGTCTTTTTTATATATACTAAATGTATAATAAATGAAAAGAAAATAGAATACAAAAATATTAGAAAGGTAGTTATATTTTTTTAAAGAATAGAATTAGAATCGTGAGTGTTAAAGTTAGAGGGTCAAATAAAGATGGAAGAGATGTGTTTTAAGCCGATTCTTGAAGATGGCTAAGGACTCAGCTGCTCGGATTGAGTTGGGAAGGTCATTCCACCAGGAGGGAACATTTAATTTAAAAGTCTGTAAAAGTGACTGTGCTTCTTTGGGATGACACAATCAAGCGACATTCACTTGCAGAACGCCAGCTTCTAGAGACACATAAGTCTGAAGAACAATGTGTGTTTGTTACAAAGCCAATATCATAACACATATATATACAGTATAAATACACTGCTACAATTTAGAGGTGTTATGTTTCAGAATCATGACTTCTCAGGTGAGGCAGAACTTCCATCAGGAGTGTGAGGCAGCCATTAACAGACAGATTTACCTGGAGCTCTACGCCTCGTATGTCTACCTGTCCATGGTGAGAGCAGGCTTTATCATACCACTGATCTCTGGAGCTCTGTATTTCGCTGTCTTCATAAGGGTTCATGGTGGACTGCTCTTCTCTCCAGGGCTACTATTTTGACAGGGATGACAAGTCTCTGCCCAACTTTGCCAAGTTTTTCCGCGAGCAGTCTAAGGAGGAGCGAGAACATGCGGAGAAGCTGATGAGTCTGCAGAACCAGAGAGGAGGACGGATCTACCTGCAGGACATCAAGGTATGGGACAGCGCTGTCTCTCTTTCTAATGTGAAATGAATGGAGTAAATGAGCGCAGGTGTGTGTGTGTGTGTGTCTGTATAATGACATTGGTATGACACAGGTATTACAAGGAGAGGGTGACTTATGAGGACATAACCCATGTCCCCATTTTTCAAAACGCTTATAAATCATACAGAATTAGTTTTTTTGAGAAAGTAAAAATGCACAAAGTTTCCTGTGAGGGTTAGGGCTAGGTGTGTAGGGTTGGTGAAGGGCCACAGAATATACAGTTTGTACAGTATAAAAACCATTACACCTATGAACACACTTTACACAAAAACAAACGTTTGTGTGTGTGTGTGTGTGTGTGTGTGTGTGTGTGTGTGTGTGTGCAGAAGCCGGATCGGGATGAGTGGGGCAGTGGTCTGGAAGCGCTGGAATGTGCTCTGGCTCTGGAAAAGAGCGTAAATCTGTCCCTACTGGATCTTCACAAGGTGGCAACTCAACACAATGATCCACATGTAAGTGCATGCAAAATAACATTATACATGACTATTTTTTATTTATTTTTTTGCAACTAAAACGAAAACCTTTTTTCTTTGTTATTTGTAGATAAACATTAACTAAAATAAATTAAAATAAAATGTCAAAAAAATATTGTGTATTTTTAATTAACAGTTATTTCAAATAACAAAAGGTTTCTTAATGTTTTCATAGATAAGGAAATCCCTGTTAAACACCTATTTAAAATTCTGTGAAATTCTGTAATTTTTTTTTTTTTAAATTACAACTTATTCATTATTAAACTTAATTTCATTAAGTCGCAAGCTGAAGTCAGCATTTCTAGTTTATTTATTTTAATAAACTTTTTACTTAAAAGTACTTAAATAACTAAGCCTGGAATTAAAAAAAAACTAAAATAAAATAGAATTGACATTTAAAAATGACAAAAACATGCAAGAAAATTACTGCAGCTGAAACTAAAATAAACATTTAAACTATTTAAAATATTAAAATAGAAACTCAAATTACGAACAAAAAAATACTGTATTTGCACATTAATGATGCAATGATAAAAATGCATGCTAAAATAACACTGAGGTGTATCTCCTAGTTATGCTAAACTATTTTATTGGCTAGAAATTTCTATGTGTGAGAAATTATTTTAAAAAATCATAAAGTAATAAACAAATTCGTTACTCAGGAAGTTTGAAAACCCTTATGATATTACTATATCAAAAACACTGGTTCCTAGTCATAGGAGGTGCGACCAGAACAGGCTTTCTCCGTTTTTCTTTTGGGAGTTACCCAGAATGCCTCCAGTGGGCTGGAAACAAACACATAATTCCTCTGTTCAGTTGTTTCATCTCCAGTTTGGAGGGTTTGAGCTCAAGAGTACTAGTTTAGGATCAGATCTCATTCATAAAAACACGAAAGGCAAAACTGACTCTAGATCAGATCGTGCCTGTAAAGAGTTTTTACGTAGAAACCATGATTTAAAATGTAATTACTGTAACTGATTGTTAGTGGTAAAGCAATCAAAGATCATTTCACCAAAAAAGGGAAATGCTATTTCTGCATCTTTCTGTGTCAGGTTTGTGATTTCCTGGAGACGCATTACCTGGACGAGCAGGTGAAGTCCATTAAAGAGCTGGCGGACTGGGTGAGCAGCCTGCGGCGGATGGGCGCTCCTCAGAACGGCATGGCCGAATATCTGTTTGACAAGCACACTCTGGGAAAGGAAAGCTCTTAGACAATCTCTCTCTGTGTTTATGATGCAGTCAGTCTACTAAGCATGTGACGTGTTGCTGTAGTTTACTAGAGATCCTGCCTGAACCCCTTTAGAAGACATACAGTAAATGTAGTCCACATTATATGCAATATTCTATATGAAATCATTCAAATGAGATGATTGCAATAAAAATATTAATGTGAAATTGTGTCTTTTTTATGTGTGTGAGTGACCCTGGAGCACGTCATAAGGGTACTTTTTTTTTAAATTGAGATTCATCCATCATCTGAAAGCTGAATAAATAAGCTTTTCCATTTATTTATGGTTTGTTAGGATTGGAAAATCATTGATATTAATGAGAATCTGGAATCTGAGCATGCAAAAAAATCTAAATATTGAGAAAAATCACCTTTAAAGTTGTCCAAATGAAGTTCTTAGCGATGCATCTTACTAATCAAACATGAAGTTTTGATATATTTATGGTAGGAAATTTGCAAGATATCTTCATGGAACATGATCTTTAATTAATATCTTAATGATTTTTGGCATAAAATACATTTTGACCCATACAATGCTATTGATACAAATATACCCCAGTGACTTAAGAGTGCTTTTGTGCTTCAGGGTCACAAATAAAGAGAAGATATTTACTGGCAGGATAAAAAAAATTAAATAAAAAAAAAAGGAACAGCAGACATTTGAGAACAGACATGCATAATTAATGATGAATGAAGTTTAAGAATAGATGCATGATTCATTAAGCTTTTCCTGTCTGAGTGAAAGTGAGTCAGCAAAAAAATCTAATCTAAACCAAAAGCACAAATTAATAAAACTAAGAATGAAAATGGTAATAGAACTGTTATAACTAAATCAAAATATTATAAAAACTGTAATAGCATAATATTTAAGATACTAAACATTTAATATGTGATTTATCACACAGACCTAGAAGATTCATTAAATTCCCATATATCAATTATTTAAGAATAGATGCATAATTTATTTAAGCTTTTAAGTGAAAGTGAGCCAAAAAAATAAAAAATTCTAAACCAAATCACAAGGAAATTACTAAGACTAAAATTAAAATGGAAAACATAAAAAACTTTGATAGTATATTTATGATACTAAAATAGCACTTAATCACACAGGCCTAAAAGGTCATGAAAATGTATCTAGTTTATATAAAGTATTTAAGAATAGATTAATACAAAATCTAGATGTGAATGCACTGCAAAACAAAAGCTCTACATGCTAGTTTTCCATTGGGTACATGTGCATTATATCTACATACAGAAGAAATGCATGTTTATATACCTTCTGAGTAGCTAAAATAATAAAGTTCAACATTTGCGTGCTGACTGGAAATATTCCACAGTAAAATCAAGCCGAAATAAACAGGGTTTGATTTTACCCTCTTTTCATCTCATTCTGAAAATTAATAATCGTATAATAGTGTAAAGTGCACGGGTTGATACAAAACCATTTGATTCTGTCACAGTCCCATGATGCATTGTGTTTGGGAGGTTTGTTCTGCACCAGTTTGGAAAGGATCTCTGTGTGGATCTGGATCTTTTCTTTTTTTCATACAGTTTGGTTTTATAATCTAAAAAATACATATTTTTAGATATTCTGCAATAATGTTTATGCAAATGGTAATTATCAATGAGTGTGACAGTGAAGATCACATGACCCACATTACATAGACAAGACAAAGCAAAGTTGATCTAAAATATCAATATTTAGTAAAAAGCACTATGTGTTTTATTACCTTGCCGTTAACTAGTTTCTGCATGAGTGTTGCTAATAGAGTTAACAGCTAAAGGAGTGATGGCAATTTATCATCTTTCTCACTTCTCAACATTAATCAATCTCTCAATATTTATTTCCTCTTTTAAAATGTCAGAAGTCTACCATCAATTTATTTTATTTTTCTTCTTCTTCTTCTTTTGCTGTTGGGGCAAATGGGAATTTCTGTTCACCACTGCAGATGTTTACGCAGCTATGATGACTTCCGCTACTGAGGTTTCTTAAAATGTCTTAAATGTAGGCTAAAACATGCTAGACCAGCTCTAAACCAGTCTGGATGAGAATCTATGCTGGTCTAAACTTGTATTTTCCACCCAATTCAGAGCTGTTCCTTTGTTTTCACCGCTGCACCCAACAGATCCCCCTCAGCCAATGAGATGCCAGAGTCGTTGGCAGAGTTGTGCTGATTGGCTGTCTGCTGAGTCGCCGTAGGGCTTGAGCTGACGGGATTGGCTGTGCTTCCAGTGGTGCTTCTGCTGATTGGCCAGGGGTTGTTTGCCACGCCGTGGCATAGGTTGTTGTTGCTGTTTGAAGTTGCAGCTGCGTTCACACTCCCTGAACTGGTGGTATTGATTTGAGCTTGCGACCAAGATGGAGGAGTGAAAGAAAACACCCTTTCGGGTGTAGACGGAGATGGTGTTGTCTCCAAAGAGAGTCGCAGAGGCAGGGGGCGGCGTGACGGCAATCCTTGACTCTGCCGTACTTTGGGTAACAGCTCGGGCACAGGGTCTGGAAAGTAGAAGGCGGGACCCGAATGTTCGCTGTCTTCACCCACCCAAGGGAAGGCGGAGGAAGGAGGCACGGGCGTTTCGGGCGGAGCCAGGACTTGCGAGCCCATCAACGGATGCGCCAGGGAGCTGGAGCTGTCGCCGTGTGCTCTTCGTGGTCTTGGGCGAGGAATGGACGGAGGGACACAGTGGATGGGCGTCTGAGGGCAACTGTAGAAACCGGGTCTTTCGTATAGAGGCATGGATGAGAATGCATCCTCCATGTCAGCGTTCCGGGCATGGCCGGGCATCAGAGAGCTCTCGGGATGGAGATAAAGGGGGAAACGAGAGAAGGGGGCGCGGGGACGCCGCCGCAGGAGGGAGACTCGGGATGTGGGTGTCGAGCGAGGGAAATTGGGCGACTGGACGCCAAGAATGCGACTCAAGCTACCTAGAAATGGAGTGGAATGATTGGCTTCCTCGTGTTCTTTAATCTGCTCCAGATTGTGCTGGAATTCCATTTCCTCTTTGGGAACGCTGAGAAACAGAGAGAGAACGGTGACCCTGTTTATATCCCACAACTGACCTAGAGGATCTTCTGTTAGACAAAATGTGCTTTTGAATCTTGAAAATATTGCCTGGTTCATTTTTACTTATCTATTTCTAATTCTATTAAAATCTTTAATATTATCCCACCCCAACATATAATAATAGATTAAGGCAAGGCACTACATGTTTATTTTTTTTACTGGTCAATTTAGTTATTTTGGGCTATTTTGCTTTCATGACATGTCTAGTATAAAGAAAACATCCAAAATACACATTCATGTTTTTGTTTATTTTATTACACTTCACCAATTTAGCGTCTTTAAATTTCAATTACAATACATGTCTTTAAAGGCAGTTGTCTCATAATGAGTTTTTCTCCAATTCAGCAGCAATTATGTACACCAAACGGTTTTATTCCAATATATATTCTGAAGTTTTTTACAGAAAGGTTTGTTTATCTATCATTAATCTGATTTATGTTACATAATATTTATGTAAACAATAATATAAAATTCCTAAAAACACTCTGAACATTTTTACCATCTTCCGCCATTATGGAGAGTACCACGACGCATTGGTGTTCATTCCTTCCTCTGCTCGTAAACAATGTAAAACATACACACATATGACGTGTGACTTTCCATAGAAGATGGTAACTCAGGGGAGAAGAATTGTTGAATATAATCATTATTTTTTTTTCTTTGCTCACAAAAAGTATTCGTGCAGCTTCGTAATATTATGGTTTAACCCGTGATGACTGTTTTAACAATGTCCCTACAACGTTTCTGGGCCTGGGCACATTTCAGTTGCATTGCTGTCAATGGAGGGTCAAAGAGCTCTATTAAAAATATATTTATTTGTGTTCCATTAATCAGGTTTGAAACGACATGAGGGTGAGTAATTAATGACAGAATTTTATTTTTTTCGGTGAAATATCCCTTTAACTAGATTTTTTTTTTTTATTACCCTAATGACATGTCCTGCCTTTAATAAGAAAAATAAATTACCTGACATAAGAAAATCACTTAAATTGAAAAAGAAAATGATATACAACTAAAGCACACACAAGCACATTTTTGGTTGCACAAACAAAACTGAGCATGTTTTGACTGAATTTTGTTTGTGCAACCAAAATGTGTTTGTGTGTGCTGTAGTTGTATATTGGTGGGTTTAAGTATGTATGTGTGTGTGTGTGTGTGTGTGTGTGTGTGTGAGGATGTGAGGATCTGTGTGTCACCTGATGTCCAAAGCAGATCCCATAAATGAGGGTTTGCGGTGTTCGGCGCTGGCAGCTGTGTAAGGCGGCTGAGGTTCAGATTCATCCCAGTATTTATCTCTCTCAACCAGAGGAACCAGATCATACATCTCATCCACTGACAGCAGAGACACCTGGGGGAAATGCACATCTATTGATGTCTGAACAAGCACAGGTGCTTACAAAAAAGGAGAAATATTAATGTTTAACACCTTAGCAAAGCTGCAGTGTTGGCTCATGTGAAACAAAACTAAAGATCTAATGCAGTAATGTAATAAAGTAATGTTGTGTGACAAATAGTCTTGCATGAGTATTTCTACAATGGCATCAGTAACCGAAAACTGCTATGCTGTAATTATGCATTATGTCTATAGAAAGTCATTTTGGCCCATGATACATAATGAAATAAATGATTTAGCGCTCCTTATAATACACAGACACAAGTGGGGAGATTTTACCAGAGAGTCTGTACAACCAGACACACAAATCCACAGAGCAAGACAAGACAGAAGGACACAAAGGAGATCAAGAAACATGTTATTAGTGGAGCAGATGATGTACCTGTAAATTACGGTCCACCAGCCAGTTCGTCTCAAAGTCATCATCATCCTCCCCAAACGGATTAATGAGCTGCTCTGCCACCTGAAAACACACCAGTGCAATTATTATCTGACTTTTTGTTAAAGATGATGAAGCTGCATTACATCAGTGAGATGTAACCGTTATTAAAGTGGTGTTTTACTAAATGTATAGGTTTCAAGACAAGTTTGTGTATGTCATGTCGGCTGCATTGAACTCCATATAATTAGGCAATGTTTATTTAGAGCTAAACAGTCATTTTATTTCATAAAACCAGTTATTAGAGATGGTGAGTGTGGAGTGGAACCCCAACTAATGCGATACTTCACTAATAAGATAACACACCTTGAGCCAGCCCACATAGAAGAAGAACTGCAGTAAGGTGAAGACGGGCAGGTAGAAGTCAAGGTTGTGACCCGGGTAACCCTGGGCGGGGTCGAGGAACTGCCGACCAATCAGACAAGCCAAAAAGAAACTGTACACAGCCACGGTTACAACCTATCAGAGATCACAGGACATTTAGAAATTGTTTAAAAGCATGACAAAATTCGTCATGTATTCATCGTCTACATCAATCATTTCAACCATTCATTGTGCACAATCAATCAGAGATCACCGCTGCACATTCCAACCAATCAGAGATCACCGCTGCACATTCCAACCAATCAGAGATCATCGCTGCACATTCCAACCAATCAGAGATCATCGCTGCACATTCCAACCAATCAGAGATCATCGCTGCACAATCCAACCAATCAGAGATCATCGCTGCACATTCCAACCAATCAGAGATGATCGCTACACATTCCAACCAATCAGAGATCATCGCTGCACATTCCAACCAATCAGAGATCATCGCTGCAGTTTCCAACCAATCAAAGGTCACTATTAGCCATTCCAACCATTTCGAGATCATTTGAAGATTATTTCCCATTCCATCCAGAGATTAGTCATACATACTTAATGAATAAATATTGATTGGTCAGACTAATTTGGTCAGTTCAGCTCAATTTCATTTCAGATTTTGCTTGGATCTATACAGGAAACTCTGAAATGTTATGAGTGGTCCGTAGTCTGGCTAGTTCTGTCTCTGTCTCTATTATTAGTACTAGTAAATGAAGCTAGATAAGTTTGAACCATCAAACCTGTGTGTAAACGAGAGGTAAGCTGATCCAGTCATAGCCATACAGCCTCATACACTGAGAGCGCAGTGTGTTCAACTCCTACCAGGAGAAAAAAAACAACTATTGCTCAGAGGGAGAATTAATGAGTTCATCTGAACTATTACATGTTACAAATGTTGTATTATGAGGCAGTTTTAAAGTCTTATTACATTTTTGTTCCTGAAATTCATACTGGGATCAGAATAATCCTGTTTTTTAGATCAAAAGTATCCCAATCTTACTAAATCGTTTTGAACAACACAAACTGAGGATTTAAATAAATTAAATTAAATTAAATTAGATTTAATTCCGATCAAAACCAAATTTGGATTCTGTGATCTAACCCATATTCAGAATCTTTTTTTTAACAACCAATTTTTGAAATTTGATCAACTGACCCCAGTGCTTAATTTTCTGTTATGTCCATATGAAAAGGTTCATTCAAAAAGATTCAACTCGCTCGTAAACTAGCGGTTTGAATCAAACTCAATTCAGAATCGTTCAAAGCCGTTACTGACTCCCTCACTGAACCACGAGTTATTTTTCTGTTATGTCCATATCAAAATGAAACGGTTCAGGCAAAAAGTTAAATGAAACAGTCTTAAAATTGCTCATAAATTAGCGATTTCAAATCAGACTGGTCTGGACTGTTAATGAATTCACGACTCTTTCACCGAATAGCGAGTTATTATTCCGTCATGTCAGTATTAAAATAAACCTAAAATTGTTAGAGTGATTTATATTTTATAGGTTCATATGTATTAATAATCACGAGGTGCGTTTTGTCATACATAACTTCATTATATTTTACCGTTTCCTGAATGCAGCGAAAGCCACGATGTCCGATTCAATAACAACGATTCGTATCAAACGGTTCAGTCAAAAGATTCAGACTCGAACTCACTCGTACGTTAGCGGTTTGAATATGACTCCACTGAATCGTTCAGAGCCGTTTTAGTTCACAACATTAATAAAATAAACAGATATATAGTGCTGGGTAGATTGTAGTCTATTACTGATTACAGATTACATCATCAAAATGTACTCATTTTTGTTTTGTTTTTATTATTACCTTAACTTGTTTTAAACCTATACTTGCTTTCTCCCCCCAAATTCAGAAGCATGGATCGCAAAATTATTAACATGACATTTACATGGCAATTCTATATTGTGAATATTGTCAAAGCTTTTGACAAGCAAAGATTTTCAGAAAGGAATTATTTAAAGGGAAAAATAATCATTAGGGAGTAAATAACCAACAAATGATCAATAAATCATGAATGTACTGTCATTTTATGAATAATATGTTATCATGTAATCCATAAAAAGTAACTGTGTAATGTGCATAATCTTGTTAAAAAAAATTTTAATCTGTTCCAGATTACATGTAATATGTTACTACCAAGCACTGCATGTATGAGTTTTCTTGAATATACTACAAATGGTATTCTAATATAAATAGCCCACCATCATAAATAGTAAACAGTAAAACAGTTAAATAAATTATTGATATTAACCAAACATTTTTATTCTATACGAAATAATCTCGCAAAGAAAAAAAAGTGATATTTATGACAAATATACATTCAGAATCACAGGAGTGATGAGTCTATATACACAGACAGACATACATTGAGGATGGCGGTCATTGCGACGTCATTATTGATGCGTCCTTCAGCTCGAGCTCTCATGGCCAGACTGACAAACCACATGCAGGGAACCCAGAACTTATTATGAGGGGAGGGCAGTTCCTCTAAGTGCCTCAGTTCCTCTGCCGTCATCAGACCTACAGTACAGGAGAGTTTTCAACCCATATGACTTTCTCCCAAAACAAAGAATGTTGACTTTGCTCTTTTGCATGAAATCATACAGTGATCAAACCCCAAAAATCATCCTCAAAGTCATGCATCTCAGGGACCAGGATACCTTTAAGGTCTAGCACAAATATGACATACAAAAGTACATACACTGTAAAAAAAAATCACTGATTTTAATGATAAAAAACTACAGTACAAACCTGTTAAATGGTTAAAGGTAATTTCCTGTAAAATTAAAAATTTACGTAAACTGGCTTTCCTAGAATTCTCTGCATTGCATTTCAAATTTTGTTTGAATTTGATGTTTTCTCTTTCAAATAACTGTTTCTTCTTAATTTTATCACATCTGTTATGTTTATTAGGGATGTATGTTAACATTGTTCAATTAATGTTTATTGTACATTTCAGTTTGCAATAATGATGGTGATCCATGATGGTGTTTAGTATACTTGTGTGAATGACACTATGCACTTTCTATGTATCTGATTATTTAAAAGCTGATTGTGATGGGCTTTCTTTTATCATGTGACTTTCTCATCACCGCCTGCTTTTGCTGGTTACCAGTGTATTACAAAAGTACAAAACAGATTTCAGTACTTCAATAAACTGGTATATTAACATTATATCAGTTAAATTATGGTAGTAAACTGTAAATTTAAAGTAAAACCGCTAAACCGAAAACGGTGTTACTGTATTGTTTACAGTATACTTCTGGCAACCACAGGTGTTTTTTACAGTATATTTTACAGATTTTTTTTACAGTTTAGGCTAAAGGATGATTTGTATGCATGATTAATCATTAAAATGAAGGAGTCCAGCACTGTATGAATAAAAGTGACTTGACATGAGCTTGAGTAAATTATGACAGAATTAACATTTGTGTGAACTATTTCTCAACAGCCAAAGCTCCTAGGGATCTGGCTGTAATTCCTTCCTGTTTCCCCTTTGAGGTTAAATCCCAGATACTGAAGGGTACCGGCACAAAACATAGCTTTAATCGCTGTTCTAGCCCACATAACGTGGCCTGAATCCCAGTTTACCTGCTTGAACCAGGTGGCTCATGGTCGGGAACCTCTTGTAGACGGCGGTGCTGACCGAGCGGTAGATCAGGATGCCCGACAGGTTGGCGTAACGCATTAGACTCCTGCGGACGAGTCTGGCCCCTTCATCTTCCCCCCGGACGTGTCCGCTAACCAGCGCTGACAGGCGATCCGGCCACGGGACGCTCTCAAACTGACCCCACCAACGAGTCACAACAAGAGTCACATAGAAACCTACAGGAAGAGAGAGAGAAGTTAAGAACTGATTGTTTTAATCCCCAAAAAAGCACTACTGTAAGTCAGGTTTACCCAGTACGAACGACACGGGAATCAGTTGTGCGTATTGATCGCAGTAGATGGAGAGCTTCTCGAACATTCGGCGCTGCTCTTCAGTCAGTATACACCTGTCAATCAAACAGTGCATATTTCAAAACTGGTATAAACATATTAAAATAAATTCTTTGCAATAAGTTTGAAATACCATGGTATATGGATTTGTTACTCATTTAGTACAATAGTAAAGTACTGTGGTATTATCATGCTTTTTAGACATGGTATAATGGCAATACCAAGTTTTTCAGACATGCACCTTGACAGGTAATGCCATGGTATATAAATATGGTAATCATTTACTGTATTATCCATGGTACATATTAAAATACCACAGTATTAATATATTTTTATTTACCATGGTAATCTTTTAAACAGCTTTTGGAGTACTATATACATTTCTAACCTAGAAAAGTACCATGGTACAACCATATATTTACATGTTACTCCAATATATCAATGCTGTGCTACTAAATATGGCAAATGTTAAAAAAATATATGTGGTAATGTCATGGTACCAAATCCCAAATCATTATGGTAGTACTATAGTTTTATTATCACCATAGTATATCAAAGTACCGTGGTATTATAGTGTTTTTGGACATGGTACAGAAGGGTAATACCATGTTTTTGGACATGTAGGCAATGCAATATGTAATGCCATAAAATACAAGATATCAATCATGGTATTTTGAAATATACCAGTGCTACCAAAATTCATATGCATGTTACTCCAACATACTTTCAGAAATACTATACTACTGCTATTGTAAATAATAGTGCCACAGTGTTCTTGAGTGTACCATGTACTTGATAAATCTGACAACAGATATGCCTATATGTTTTAAAAACATGGCACTTTTATCATTTAATACAATGATACATATCAAAACACCATTGTATTTGTATCTAACACCATTGCTTTATCATCACTATAAGCTCGGCTGGAGTAAAGAAGGTGAAGAATCAGTGTTTACCTGTACGTGATGCTGATGGTGCCATACATCACTGTGAAGATCAGCAGCTCTCGATATAACAGTTTGTAGATGCTTCCTCTCCACCGCAGGAGCAGGCGATAAAAGGTGCCCAGACGCGCATCTGCCACCCACCGCGAGTATGTCACCGTCATCACTGCCCGCTCTGGACAGGAACACCACTCACAGCCTGTCAATCACAGTCTCTACTGACCTTTCACTATGATTCGAGATGGACATCTACACCAGGAAACACATGCATGCATGTTCAGCACTGGCTGAATCAGATGTTAGTAAGCACGCATCAGCATATAAACTAATTGAGACAAGCCAGATATACTGAAATGCATGGGTCAAATGAAGCAAATGTGAGAAGTATTAAAAGAGAAACAGAAAACATCAGACTGTAAGTCCATCATATCAAATGCAACTGTTTTCCATTCGTTGTCTGTAGGCCTGAAACACTGTCTCTGTACGAAAGAAGCAACTCTACTCACAGCGTGTGATGTTTCGGGACTTTAACGGTTCCGGTAAAGACGGGAAAGATCGAGCAGAGACGCCCACACCTCTGGTCACTTGACCTGTTAATCTGTTTTCCACTAACAAAGAGGCATTGTGGAAAACTGGGGGGGGTTTGTTAATCTGAGCAAATCTGTCAAAACTCACACATGCACAAACACACACATTCTCCATTAAAAGAGTCATGTATTAATTGCAGTTGTGTAATGTAACTATTATGTAGATGCACAGGAAATCAACATCTTTTAATCTTTCATGTAGAGTTTAGGCTCCAGTAAACACTTTCTGATCACAGAGGCCCTCAGCAGGGTGTTTAGTGCACTAGTACACCCTCTAGTGGAGGAAATGCACCTCTGCATGTGGCCCCCATTTCATTAACCCATGCCTGACCTCCAGTGTTGGAACTCCGTTCAGGGTTGGAGCGTTGGTGCAAGTCATCCAGCGTAAAGACCTGCTACTGTTTAGATACTCAAAACATGCTAATAGCATCTGAGAGTGCATTTAACGAGAGTAGGGTTTGAAAGTGCTTTTGAATGAAGAGTCTGTGGAGAAAAAGCTGCATTAGGACACTGGGGTAAGCCTGATTCTTCTGTTGGGTTTTGTTTGGACTTGGAGACTTTTGTTACATCTTATTATATGGCGTATTTAAAACTGACACTTACATGTGTTCTTTTCTGTATCAAAAGCAACTAAAATATTTTTGCGAACATTTAATCATGTCATTAATGTCATTTTGTTTATTTTCATTGCGGTTTTATGTGACCCTGGACCACAAAACCAGTCTTAAGTGTGAATTTCTCGAAATTGAATACATAAGCTTTCCATTGATGTATGGTTTATTAGGATCAGATGATATTCGTCCGAGATACAACTATTAGAATATCTGGAATCTGAGTGTGCAAAAAAATCAAAATACTGAGAAAATCACCTTTGAAGTTTTCCAAATGAATTCTTAGCAATGCATATTACTAATCAAAAAGTTTTGATATATTTACGGTAGAAAATTTACAAAATATCTTCATGGAACATCGATAGTTCTGTCCCCTTTCATTGTATTTTTGGCTATTGCTACAAATATACCCCAGAGACATAAGACTGGTTTTGTGATCCAGGGTCATATAAATAATTATTTTATACTTCTATGTATAAAATGGATAAATGTTATAGTTGTAGTCTGAGTATTCATCCACTTTCATATTTAAACACTTCCCAGTTTTGTCTCTTTGAGAGCATGTTAGGTAGATATTTAACTACATTCTTGCAAACATTAGGTTATGGTGCAATGCTTTAGTTACACTTTGATAAACCTAATGGAAACTTTAGCAGTGATGCATGAAGAAATAAAAACTACAATGTCTTAGTCTCTGAATGTGTATCTAATCTCTCTGTATTTATCAGGCTGGCTGTGAGAAGTGAGTGCACTCACGGCAAGTGTGTGTTTTTAAGAAGTCTTAGACTGGGAATATACTTTCTGTGATGGACGCTTTTGAGGGAATCCATCGTGTGCAGCTCTCCTCCTCTCCTCCTGCACGCTCCAGGTCTGTTCAAGGGTACGAGGTGCTGGTGGCAAGGAATTCTGGGATAGCTGTATATTCGTCACCTACATTTTTTGGCAAAGGTGATTTTACGGATCAGCATACAGCAGAGGAAGAGAGATGCCCGGTCGGGAGGTACAGTACGTCAAGATTTCACATAAACAAAACGTTTTTATAGTTTTTACATTTTACAGGTTTAAAAGTTTTATATGCTTTTTATAGATTTAACTTCAACGGGTATAATGTTATGACAGCTGCTAAATGGTGCCAGAGCAAAATAACAAAACGTATAACAACACACAATGTAACCAACACACCAGACTGAACGAATAATTTAACATAACATAATAACATAACATAACAAGATGGAACGAATATAACATAGCAAAACTGAACAAACTATTTAATGTAACATAACACAACATAACATAACAGGATGGAACGAACATAACATAGCAGAACTGAACAAACTATTTAACATAACATAACACAACATAACATAACAGGATGGAACGAACATTAACAGCAGAACTGAACAAATAATGTAACATAAATAACATAACAGATGGAACGAACATAACAGCAGAACTGAACAAATAATTTAACAACATAATAACATAACATAACATAACAGGATGGAACGAACATAACAGCAGAACTGAACAAATTTAACAACATAATAACATAACATAACATAACAGGATGGAACGAACATGGCAGAACTGAACAAATAATTTAACATAACATAATAACATAACAGGATGGAATGAACATAACATAGCAGAACTGAACAAACAATGTACATGACATAATATAATGGTACAAACATAACGTACATGAAGTGAACTAACAATTTAATGTAACATAACAACATAATATGCAATATAACAGATTGGAACATAATAGACCTGAACCAACAATATATAAAATGCAAAACAACAGAACACACATTACAAACATAAAACAACATAACACAATGTAACAAACATAACATATAAGAATTAAATGAACAATACAACATAACATAGCATACAAAACAATAGAACAAAAATTACATTTACACAAGCAACAGAACCATACAATGTAACATAAAATGACATACACAAAATCACAGAATGGAACAAACATAACACATCAGAAATAAACAAACATAATAATCATAAATAACATACAGAACAGAATAGACTGAACTATTTGTCCGAGGCGTAACACGTGATTCCTGATGCCTCCGCTCGGTCATGTGACCTTTGATTGACAGCTGGACATTTTTCCTGCTCAATCTCAGAGGAAGGTCTGCCAAAACGGTCTGACCCAAAACAAAACATCACGGACTTGTGGCTCGGATCCGGATTCCGGAGTGTTTATCCGGATTAGATCTCAGCTGTAGAGCTCACTCGGGTTCGGAAAACTTCAGCGAGATCTGTAGGTATTTTTCTTACTGGTTTCTCTGTTCATTTCGGGAAAGCGGAGCTGCAACTTTGTAACACTGTAACTTTGTCACATTATATTGTAACTTTGTCACATTATTACTGTTGACGCGAGCGGGTGTGCGGTGACCGCGGGTCGCGGGATTCCTGTAGCCGGGCGCGGTGAGGGAAGGGCGGGGAGCGCAGACGGAAAATACCGCGACTAACTTACCGCCGAGCGCAGAGTTACATAAACCGCCCTAAAGTTCAATCAGTGCTGATTTTGATCGTGTACGAAACCATTAACTGCTTTGTCACACTATATAAAGGAGGGTGTGGCGTTATGTTTTCATGACTAGTTTATTCTTATATTGTAAAAGGAATTTGGAAATGGTCCTTGTTTGGATGTTCTTCGACTCCTATTGGCAGTGTTGGGAAGGTTACTAAGCTATGTTATTTAAAATGTAGGAAGTAGTGTTACCATTTCAATTACTTTATTAAAGTGATGTTAATGATTACATACTTTTTGATTACGTTTCTAAATTTCTAACTAAATGCTTTCAGCTATGAATCATTTTGAAACATTGAAAGCAAGGCAGAACTCAACACTGACAGACTTTCACAAACCTTCATCACTTGAATTCAGATTATAATAATAGTTTAATTTTAAAGCGCAGCTACCACAAAATCAGACTTTAGCACCTCTTTTTATTCTTTAAAATCACTGATCAGGTTAAATAGGCTACTGATTTAAGATCCTAACAAGGAATAGTTTAATAGCTAGATACTGTTTTAGTCAAAGTCAAATCTTTGCATGTATATGACTAGAGACACAGGCATCTAACAATGCCTTGAAAAAAATCTTAGAGCATGTATATAAACCCAAATAGGAATTAAACGGTTATCAATTAAGCATGTGTCCTAAAATCCTGAAACATTGGTGTCTCATGTTTTAGAGCAGTCACTGTAATTTAATCTGTGTGTGTGTGTGTGTGTGTGTGTGTGAAAATATTCAAATGTAACCCCCTTTGTAACCATTAACATTTTCATAAGTGACTGTAATTTAATTACACATTTTCTCAGTAACTGCAACTGATTACATTTACATTTATTATTTAATTAAATTTGAATTACATGCAACTAGTTACTCCCGACGCTGGCAACAGGACAGTTAGGAATCACAGTGGGATCTAATTTAGACTTTAAATGTCCAATGCGTCCTGAACATATTCCTTTAGGATTTTTGATATGGTGTGTCTTGAGTTATAGTAGACCTGGAGCCGGATCTGAGGCCTGGACTGGGGGTGATGGGGGGCAGGAGAAGAAGAGAAGCCCGGAGGAGGGGAGGAGGAGGAGGAGGCAGGAGCACACAGACGAGAGACGTACAACATGTCCCGTCTGAGGAGCTCCTCTCTGGAGATCAAGGAGAAGGGAAACAGAATTCCTCCGAGAGCAGCTGGATGCTGCACAGAAGGTGCCACATGTTCTGTTCTGTTCTGGCACCAAGAACCATTTTGAGGTTCTTGAGACTTCCTTGTAGGTT